>NC_057712.1:103277559-103340339 GCF_004010195.1 Chiloscyllium plagiosum | reverse complement strand
GGCGGAAATGACGGCGGATGATACGATGTATATGGAGGTTGGTGGGGTGGTAGGTGAGGACCAGTGGGGTTCTGTCCTGGTAGCGATTGGAGGGGCGGGGCTCAAGGGTGGAGGAGCGGGAAGTCAAGGAGATGCGGTGGAGAGCATTGTCGATCACGTCTGTGGGGAAATTGCGGTCTTTGAAGAAGGAAGCCATCTGAGTTGTTCGGTATTGGAACTGGTCCTCCAGGGAGCAGATGCGGCGGAGAATAAGGAATTGGGAATATGGGATGGTGTTTTTACAGGGGGCAGGCTGGGAGGAGGTGTAGTCTAGGTAGCTGTGGGAGTCGGTCGGTTTATAGTAAATGTCCGTGTTGATTCAGTCGCCCGAGATAGAAATGGAGAGATCTAGGAAGGGGAGGGAGGAGTCTGAGATGGTCCAGGTAAATTTGAGGTCGGGGTGGAAGGTGTTGGTAAAGTGGGAGCACGAGGAGGTTGAACACTCTCCTCATTCCTGAGGAAGGGCTCATGCCTGAAACGTCAATTGTCCTGCTCCTTGGATGCTGCCTGACCTGCTGCGCTTTTCAAGCAACACATTTTCAGCTCTGATCTCCAGCATCTGCAGTCCTCACTTTCTCCTGTGAACAATACTCTGTCATGCATAGCCTGGGAAATACAATCAAGGTTCTCTCTCTCGTGATTCCTGATACAAGTGGGTTTATTGTGTCTGTCCATGTGTTTCTATCTGTATCTGTGTATTTGTTTGTCTGCTCATCTGTGTGTGTGTGTGCGTGTGCATGGTATTGGATTCAGCATGCTTTGAGATTAATTGTGGTGGCTATGTTAGCCAAATATCATATTCTGTCTCAGCTAATCCATGACAAATGTTAAAGTTCTGGAGGACAGACTGAATTCTGCCTCAGCGGATAGCCAATGCTGAATGATAGAGGTTTGGGTTAATCTATGAATAGGGGGGAGAAAAAGTAAAACCATGAATATATGGTGGGGGAAAACACATATGATGGGCCAAATGGTCACCTCCATGTGTAATCATTCTATGATTCTTTAATAAGACAGAGAAGGGAAATAAAATGGAAAAAATGTAATATAAATGAGTTTAGTGCTTGATGTGGCTTGATGTCTGCTGTAGCCAGGATTTGCTCTGTTAGTTCTTGTATTTCTTCATGATAGTTTTTATTGTACAAAGCTTTTAAATCTACCTGTTAATCAATCCATTTTGGAATTTCCTGCACACAATGAAGTAATTGTTTGGTTGATTTTGAATGGACAAATTTACCACACATTTGAGGAAATTCGTAAAAAGTTAGAAATGAATGATTGTGGAAGTATAAAGTTGGGGGTTTTGTGGCAACATATATCTTTATTGCAGTTGTAAATAATGAACAGGAAATAAACATCTGTGACAAAGGAATCCGCAATAATTATGTGCAAAAAATTCCAATAGTATACCTTGTTCGCACACAACTCTATGCTGAATTAAAATTGACTCCAATCACATTGATGTTAGCATATAGCTTAACTCCCTTTTGGACAAAAGGACCCAGTAATTGGCATGTTGAAGCAATTTATTGTAATGTGAATTCAATTGCTTTCAATGTTGAAATTGTTGAACTCTGTATGAGGGTGATTGGGAGGATCCTAAGGCAGTACAATGTTAGATTATGGAGGTGAAAAGAAATGTATCATTTTACTTATTTTTAACATTTTTGTTTCTTAATTATAACAAACTTTTCAGTGCAAGGATATACGCTGAGGAAAACCATTTATCAAATGTTAATTGGAGTGACTGCAGTCACCTAATAATAATTTTTCAATTGTCATCCTTAGCACTGATTAGAATCAGCACCATCATAGGAAAACTATATTACACATCAGCTCATAAACATTGGCACACAATTAAAGCCTCTGTCCCTCCAATTTGAGTTACTTCTTTTCTCTTTTTATAATTTTCCTTAAAAATTATCACAATTTTTCCAACATAAAAAACAGAAAGTTCTGGAAAAGCTCAGCAGATCTGGCACTACCCAACAGTAGAGACGCTGAGTTGATATTTTGAGTCAAGTATGACTCTTCCTGCCAATGTGCATAACCTCAGATTTTCCCACATTATATTCCATCTGCCAAAATTTTGCCCATGCACTGAACCTATGCATGTTCTTCTGTAATCTAGTCCCTATGGGATAACTTCTGAATCCAAGAATGTTTGGAAAATTACTGAAAGTGCATCCAATATCTCTATAGGTATTTCTAATAAAATCTTAAGTGCAACCCTTCAAGTCCAGGGATATATCAGCCCTTAGCATGATTAGTTTCCATATTAGTTTTTCTCTCGTGATCATCATTGTGTATTTTTCCATTTCTCCCCATCCCAACCCCAGAACTTCTTGATGATTTACTATTTTTGGAATACTGTTAATGTTCTTTCCAGTGAAGGCTGATGCAAAGTATATATTCAACATCCCTACCATTCCCTGATTCCCATTTTTTATTTCCCCATCCTCATTCTCTCAGGAGTCTGAGTCCAGTTTGGCATCTCTCTTTTCGCATATTTGAAGAAGGTCTAAATGTTTCTTTTATATTGCTTGCCAGTTTGCCATCTTCCTTTATTTGTTGGTTACCTTTTCCTGGCTTTTAAAACTTTCCCAGCTGTCTGGTTTGCCACTTTGCCACATTATGTGTTTTTTCTTTCACTTTAATACTATCCTTCCTCGGTTAATCACGGTTAGATAATCTCCTTCCCAGAATCTTTCTTTCTCATTGGAATATAACTTTGCTGTGAGCCATGACATTTTTCTTAAAAGTCTGCCATTGTTCCTCAATCACTTTTTATGCTAAACTCCTTTTCCAGTCCATTCAGCCAATTTTAGCCTCATCCCTATGTAATTACCTTTATTGATGTTTAACACAATTGCTTCCGACCTACGTTTTTCACTCTGGTTGTTCATCACACTGTATTGCATACTGACTTGATTCTGTTCCAGATGTTTCAATTATCTCAAGCGTACAGTACTGTTCAGTTACTGCCTCTACAGATTGCTGTATCTCTGGAGTCACTTGTTGACCAAACCATGTAAGGACAACAGATATCCTTCCCTAAAGAACGTGAGCAAACCCAGATCCACTTTTTAAAACAATCAACCTTGTTGTCATTTGCCATACATGAGGTTTTAATATAGGGGTAATGGCATGAGACTAGTGATCCAGGTTAGTATTCTGTGGACACAAGTTCAAATTCTATCATGGCAGATGGTGAAACTAAATTCAGTAAAAATCTGGGATAAGAATGCTAACCTAATGGCAACCTTGCAACCACAGTTGATTGGTGTAAGATCCTATCTGGTTCACAAATGTCCATTGAGGAAGGAAATTAGATTAGATTACTTACAGTGTGGAAACAGGCCCTTCGGCCCAACAAGTCCACACCGACCCGCCGAAGCGTATACCACCCAGACCCATACTCCTACACTTACCGCTTCACCTAACACTACGGACAATTTAGCACGTTCAATTCACCTGACCTGCACATCTTTGGACTGTGGGAGGAAACCGGAGCACCCGGAGGAAACCCACGCAGACACGGGGAGAATGTGCAAACTCCACAGAGAGTCGCCTGAGGCGGGAATTGAACCCGGGTCTCTGGCGCTGTGAGGCAGCAGTGCTAACCACAGTGCCACCGTGCCGCCCAACTCTACTGTCCTTGCCTGGCTACATGTGACTTCAGACCCAAAAGAATATAGTTGACTCTTAACAGCCCTTTGGGAAATTAGGGATGGGCAATAAATGTTGATCTAGTCAGCGACACTCATTATATGAGGAAAATAACTTGTTAACATTGAGATTTATTGAATTCAAATGTCACCAGCTGCTTAAGTGAAATTCAAGCCCATATCCCAGAATGCTAGTCTGTGGCTCTGCACTGCAAGTCCATCAATATTACCTTTATACTACTCCTTCTCCTTCCAGTTTGAATCCCTTATAGCTTTTGAATGGGATTAAGGTCTGAAAATACCTTTCTGCTCAATTCCTGGTTAGAAGGTAATTTAACTTTTATCTTGTTGTGGAATGGGGTTCAAGAGATGAAAGGTATTAGAGGAAAGGATAGAGGAACGGTTTTCAGAGGCCACTCCTTGCCCCCAGCCGTGCCTCCGATTTCCACATATTGAGCAAATGGAGTTTACTTTCAGAAAATCCTTGGTGGACCTATTTGCCCAGCACTCAGTTGCTGAAATGGCAAAAAGTGGGTGAGTTTCTCTCTTCCCTCCCTTTTGGAGTGGGGGGTGTGGTAGCGTTTTAATGGCCATCCATAGTTTGTCCCGATTTCTTATCCATGGTTTTGGTAAGGCCTGTTATTTGTCCTATCTGCTGCATTGGCGAGGCATATCTCTTTTGGGGTTCTTTATCTTAAAAATGCAATGGATTCCGAAGATCTCCCTGGCCAAGTTTGATCTTCTTCCTTCAGCATTCATCAGTGCTGCTTCTAAAACTCTGCTTCACTGAATGACTTTCCCTAAAGTTAGGTCTGCTTTGGACTGTAATAAATGTGAAACTCTAAGCATGTGGGAAACTTCCTCCTTGTGTCTAATGCTGGTTTGAATGTTCTGGTGATAAGGCATCCTGACATAATTTCCTCTTACCACAGGATATCAGGAATGATACATACAGATAATTGCTTGGTGTTCAAAGGTGTTTTCTTGCACAAAAGTTCACACAAAGAACAGCTGGTGTAATCCGGTTGCAGCATCATTCACAACATTGAGGAGAGATCTCATTACGTAGTGATAATAATGTTTGCATACCAAGGGTCTATGCACAGCTTAATGAAGGCACAAGTGGAGGTGACCATTCTGGGGAAGAGCAATGTCTGTACATTTTACATTTCATTGTCTCAGACTTGTATATCATAGCCAGTCCATTTTGGTTCCCTGGGCAAAGTGGAAAATGGGCCAGATGATAGTTGTGGTACGTGGTTTCGTTGCATATGATATAATGCTTCACAATCTGCAATTTCCTCACAAATCTCCTCTACCTCACTCCTTCCTTTTACATCTCTCCCAACTCTGGAGGGAGGCGGTGACAGGGAAACGTCAAGGGGCTTGTGAAAGAGCAGAGAGCTGGAGGGATTGAGCGAAACAGTAAGAGGGGTGAGGGAAAGGGGATTCAAGAGGGGGAAGCAGTAGGATGAGGGAGAGAATAATGATGATGAAAATAGAGGACAGTGGTGGGGAGAAAAGACAGGGAAGCAGTGAACAAGAAAGAGTGAGAACCAGTGAGTGGGAGGGAGTGAGATGGGCCATGAGCAGGAATTGGTAAATGGGAGGTATGTAGAAATAGTAATGAGGCATTAAGAGTAGTAAGTTAGTAAGACTAGTCAGCTGAGAAGTCATTTTTGGGCTAATTAGTTTCATTACAGCTGTAATGCTGAGGCCTTGCCCTATTACCGCAAAACTCAGGACTCAGCTGTCATGTTCAAAATAAGTGATCTTTATTAGATTCAAGCATGCAAGAAGAAGTCCTACACTCATTAATGATCCAGCTCTATCTTCCCTTTTATCTTCTTTTGTCTCTTCTGTCATGCTTTCTGGACTGTTTCTTATGTTTATCTGTAGCAATTTAATGAATGACTACTCTGGGCCCCAGTGCAATTCTTCTGACTGTCTAGTATTTTGACCAGGTAACAAAAACAGAAAATGCTGAAAAATGTCAACAGGTCTGGCAGCATCTGTGGAGAGAAAACACAGTTAATATTTTGGATCCAACGATCCTTCTTCACAAACTTCTTCCCTTCAGAAGAAGGGTCACTAGATGCAAAACATTAGCTCTGATTTCTCTCTGCAGATGCTGCCACAAACCTGCTGAGATTTTCCAGTAATTCCTGTTTTTGTTTCAGATTTCCAGCATCCACAGTTCTTTCAATTTTTTTTACTGCATTCAAGTATCTTGCACCCAGTTTGACAAGCACCCTTTAACTTTCACTGTTTCCAGTGTGTCATATCCAATCACACTTAGTGTCAAGTGCCTTTTAGCTTTTACGTTCTTCAGTACGGAGACCATTGCTACTCCATCAGATTCTTAGATACTTGCATGTAACTAACCGTACAGAGAATCTGCCCAAGCATTTCCCTGCTGAACTGCAATAATGATCTTTAGCTTTAACTACTGCAATTTCCTTTTGCAGTTCAGCTGCCCCTATGAGGTGCTTAATTATCTTTTCATGTTGTATACGACTTCCCTTGAGGTAATGCATATCCTCACCCACTGCAGGTGATTTTATAATCAAGCTCTTCAAATACATGCTTACTATCAACCTTTATGTTTCACTTTTCTTCCCTTTATTCCAAATCATAAAGTCACAAAATCAAACATATAAGTATCATGCATTTTTTAAAAACTCAACTTATTGCGCACATGGACTGAAAATAATAGCATGTGCTTTTGAAGGAAGGGAATCATGCAACTTTGTTCTGAAACATTTTAACAACATTAGCCTCTCGATAGGTTGAAAACACACCAAGACTTCTAAAAGGGTGTTTTCATAAAATAAACTCACACACACACACCCCACCACATGCACCCCCCCAACACCCATATGCACATCAATACACACACACATACTCACGCACATACACACACACAAACACAGAAACTCACGCATACACACACACAGAGACACACATACATACACACGCACACATATACACACACAATGGATTTACCATTAACTTATTTCTGCTTTTGGGGATGTCTAAGGACTCACCGCCACAATCCCATGTATGAATTAATTGTGATCATTGTTACTTAATACTTCCTACCTTTCTTATGTCAACCAGGAATTTAGTAATCAACTCCTCAGCATCCTATTCAGAGGTATTGTCTTCTGACATCAATCTACTTTTCAACTTAGCACTATCTCTATTTCATTTACTACAATGCTTATGACTTTTTCTTTTGCCTCGGACTCTACAGTGATTCTGATCTCAGACACACAACAGCTCAGATCTAACCCATGGAGATTCTGGCCTACCTGCAAGAGTTCTGATCTTCCCTGGTTACTCTTAGCTCTGCTTGTGGTTTTCTCAGCACAGTTCTCTTCCTGGTCCTCTCAAATTGCAACTCTCGTATAACATGCACTTTGATCATTCAGGACTTGAGTCTCATGGATTTTTCCAGTAATGTAACTGTGAAATAGAGCTTACCTAACTGGGAAAACAATGGAACTCACCCAAGGATTGGTCTCCTCATTGCTGCAGCCCCAACACAGTATATCTGATTTTCAATATCATATTTATGTGTGAGTGTTTGCCCTGATACCCAAAAGACCTTGAGAGTCAGATCTCTTGTTCTAGGCTCGAACTTTTCTCTCTGGAGAGAAGGAGGAAGAGAGGAGACCTGATAGAGGTGTACAAAATAATGAGAGGAATAGATAGTGTCAATATCCAGAGACTTTTCCCCAGGGCAGGATTAACTGGTATGAGAAGTCATAGTTTGAAGATATTAGAAGGAAGGTACAAATGAGACGTCAGAGGTAGGTTTTTTAAACAGAGAGTTATGAATGCATGGAATGCGTTACCAGCGGTGATGGTGGAAGCAGAGTCATTGGGGACATTTAAGTGACTGCTGGACATGCACGTGGATAGCAGTGAATTGAGGGGTGCGTAGGTTGTTACTATATTTTACATTAGGATTAAATCTCGACACAACATCGTGGGCCAAAGGGCTGTTCTGTGCTGTACTTTTCTATGTTTTATTCATTAGATACAAGTACACAAGGAGATGTCTTAATTTTACAGAAGATTATAGGATCTCTATCAGCTTGAGCAGTAAATATGTTAGGTTAGATTGCCAACAATCTAACCTTCAGCCTAACCAGCTCACACCGACCCTCTGAAGAATAACCCACCCAGACCCATTTCCCTCTGACTAATGCACCTAACGCTATGGGCAATTTAGCATGGCCAATTCACCTGACCTGCACATCTTTGGATTGTGGGAGGAAACCGGAGCACACAGAGGAAACCTACGCAGACACAGAGAGAATGTGCAAACTCCACGCAGACAGTTGCCCGAGGCTGGAATCAAACCTGGGACCCTGGTGCTGTGAGGCAGCAGTGTTAACCACTGAGCCACCGTGCCACCCCAATGCAGTTAAAAATAGTTCATCTTTGATGAAATCTTATCATCTTGCCACCACCACCCACGCCTGATTTTGTATTTCCTTAATTACGTTGTTAAATGACTCTTTGTCTCCTATCCCCTCCAAATATCCTTCTCCCCTACTCTTGATCGGATCTTTCATATGACTCTCCCTCCTATCCCCTTGATCTGGTCTCTTCTTGATTAGATCTTATACGTGACCCTGTCTCACTGACAAGCTTCTCTCAAGTATTAGTGGTTTAGGTTTTATGCCAAGCATTCCATAATCCCCGTTCATCAGTATGCCTTTATGGTAGCCAATGGGATATGAATGTAATAATTACAGGTTCGGAATGTAAACCATTTTTATTACAAATGATGGTTTCTTATGGGGAAGTGATTTTTGTTTGATGTTTTCACTTAATACATCATTCTTTTCAGAACTCATTACAATTGCTTTACAAGGGATAGCTGTATTATGTGAGATCTTACAACAATCAAAGCTGATATTAAAACAATGCTCTGCATCATAGTAGTTGGCGACTAGCCAATGACAAATGAAAACAAAACATAGAGTGTACTTTAGATAAAAAATTCATTAAAATCTATAAATTATAAATAACTCTGGCTAGCTATTGCAGAGAATTATAGATAACTGGTAGTGATTACAAGTCAGTAATCTTACTGAAGGATCCATGCATTGTAATAAACCACGAAAACAATGGTTTAATAGTTTAACTGAATCCTAGGGCAAGATTTATTACTTGGAATAAATCCTCAATTAACATCAATTTTTTTGGATGGTATGAGGATGGTTCAGGTTACTATATTAGTGTTTTCAATCTAAATAATGATGAACCATAATTTTTGCCTGTGATATTTCATGACATTCATGGTAAAGCTATCATGTCTCCATAATAAATTAAATAAATTATTTAAATGCCCCCTTCCAATGACAATCGTGCTCTCGGCATTTAAGGATCTCTAATTTTGTTGCAGTCATCTGAAAAAAACAACTGCTGAAGTGCAATCATCTCAGTCCTAGGGCATCTCTGCAGGAGTTCCTTAGGGTAGTGTCCTTGGCTAAACCATCTTCAACTGCTTCATCCCTGACCTTCTCTTCATTCGAAGGTCAAAAGTGGGGATGTTCAGTGATGATTATGCAATGTTCAGCAATTTCACAACTCCTCAGATACTGAAGCTGTCCTTGTCCATATGGTATAAGATCTGGACAACATTCAGGGTTTAGATTAGATTAGATTACATTACAGTGTAGAAACAGGCCCTTCGGCCCAACAAGTCCACACCGACCCGCCGAAGCGAAACCCACCCATACCCCTACATTTACCCCTTACCTAACACTACGGGCAATTTAGCATGGCCAATTCACCTGACCCTGCACATCTTTTGGACTGTGGGAGGAAACCGGAGCACCCGGAGGAAACCCACGCAGACACGGGGAGAACGTGCAAACTCCACACAGTCAGTCGCCTGAGGCGGGAATTGAAACCGGGTCTCAGGCGCTGTGAGGCAGCAGTGCTAACCACTGTGCCACCGTGCCGGGTTGGGTTGATGAGATTCAAGTAACATTTACACAAATACCAGGTAATAAGCACCTCCAACGGGAGAAATTCTAACAATCACCCCATGACATTCAATGGCATTACCATCGCTGAATCCCTCACTATCAACATCCAGGGGGTTACCATTGACCAGAACTGAACAAAGCAAACCACATAAGATCTGTGGATACAAGAACTGGTCAAACACTGGGAATTCTAGAGTAAGTAACTGATCTCCTCACTCTTCAAAGCCTGTCTACTATCCACAAGGCTCAAGTCAGGAGTGCGATTGAATATTTTCCATGTTCCTGGATAACTGTGGTTGCAAAGCCATCAAGATGCTCACACCATCCAAGTAAAGTAACTCACTTGAGTAGCACACCAGCCACCAAGCTAAATATTCACTCCCTCCACTAGCAAAGCACAGTGCAGACCAACTGTAACAATTCATTAAGGTTCCTTTGATGTGAACTTTTAAACCAACAATCATGAGAAAAACATGATGGAAGGTTTTAAAAATTCACTCACAGAGTCAAAGTCATACAGCAAGGAAGCAAACCCTTCGGTCCAACTTGTCCATGCCAACCAGATAACCCAACCCAATCAAGTCCCATTTGCCAGCACTTGGCCCATATCCCTCTAAAGCCTTTCTATTCAGATACCCATCCAAATGCCTTCTAAATGTTGCAATTGTACCAGCCTACCACCACTTCCTCTGGCAGCTCATTTCATACACGCACCACCCTCTGAGTGAAAAAGTTGCCCCTTAGGTCCCTTTTATATTTTTCCCCTCTCACCCTAAACCTATGCCCTCTAGTTCTTGACTCCACCACCCCAGGGTGGTCTATTTACCATGCCCCTCATGATTTTATAAATCTGTATAAGGTCACCCCTCAGCCTCCAATGCTCCAGGGAAAACAGTCCCAACCTATTCAGCCTCTCGATATAGCTCAAATCTTCCAAACCTGGCAGCATCCTTATAACTCTTTTCTTAACCCTTTCATGTTTCACAACATCCTTCCAAGAGGAAGGAGACCAGAATCTAATGAATATTCCAAATGTTGCTTAACCAATGTCCTTACAGCCGCAACATGACCTCCAAACTCCTGTACTCAATACTCTGACCATTAAAGGAAAGCATACCAAATGCTTTCTTCACTATTCTATCTACCTGCAACTCCACTTTCAAGGAGCTATGAACCTGCACTCCAAGGTTTCTTTGTTTAGCAACACTCCCTAGGACTTTATCGTTAATTGTAAAAGTCCTGCTAAGATTTGCTTTTCCAAAATACAGCACCTCGCATTTATCTAAATTCAACTCCATCTGCCACTCATCAGCCCATTGGCCCATCTGGTCAAGATTCCATTGTAATCTGAGGTAAACATCTTCGCTGTCCACTACATCACCAAGTTTGGTGTCATCTGCAAACTTATTATCTATACTTCCTATGTTCATATCCAAATAATTTATATAAATTCATGGGCTAGGCTAGAATTTATTGCCTATCCCTAATTGCACAGAGAACAGTTCGAAGTCAACCACTTTGATATGGGTCTGGAGTCACCCATGGGTCAACAGTAAGGATGACAGAGTTCCTTCCCTAAGGGATATTAATGAACCAGACATACTTTGTGACAATTGTCAGTGATTTTACAATGCCATATTTTTATTGAATTCAAAAGTTCTCACCTGCTCATGTGAGGTTCAAATGCATGTCCCCAGGATATTGGGCTGAGTTTCTGAATTGCAAGCCCAGTGATATTACTACGATGTCACCACCTCCCCACACATCACCATTCCTTCATCATTACTGGGTAAAATCTGGGAACTCCCTTCCATCAGCACTATGATATCATCACAGGGAAACCAAAGGATGGAGGCAAATGCAGGACTAGGCATCAATACCAACAGCCCATGAAAGAATAACAAAAAACCCATAATCTGCATTTGCAAAAGAGCAAACACTCATATCAGCAATGTGCCTCGGAGACTTTAGAGAAGCCTTTAGTAATTTGCAAGGTGGCCAGGGTTTACAAAACATTCAGAGCACACACCTGATTGTTCTGCAGCAACTTTGCAATATACGCAAAAGAAAGAGGAGATTGTACCAATTGGATTTAGAACGAACATGTAAGTGTCATTCACTGCAATGTGCATGAGTCCAGGCCTTTAACTGGAACATATTTATTTCATTATTTCTCTGTTCTTGCATTTCTTGGACGATGCACTTTCTGTAACTGATAAGCTGGTAAAGTCTTTCAACCTCAGACTGTTCTGTTATTCAACTGTGGCAGGGTAGATGAGGAAAATTTGAATGGCATGTATTTTTCCTTCTTCCACTCAGTCTGATGACTCCACTAACTGACATGGCTTAGGTTGGGAATTCAATGGGCGCACACATTCTACAAGCTGGGCCATATAGCTGACGCATCATTATTCAATTTTCCTGACCTAACATGATTTCCTAAGAAGAATGCAAATAGGCTTCATGCATCAATATATTGAAATGCATAAAATCAATTCAGTTTACCCAATGGTCAATTGGTCTTTACTGCACAGAACAACTTTGCAGTCAATTGCATTAAATTGCCTTTATCCCAATAGAGTGATAAAGTTTGTTTATAAAAGTGAATGTGCATGAATTAAACTGTGCTGCATCGGAATCAAAATTGTGCCAGCCAAATCTATTAATCAGATGAAGGTCTTGAAATACACATTTTTTAAAAAATCTTATTTGCAATAATAAACACTTGTTTTGAGTCATTGAGTCATAGAGATGTAAAGCATGGAAACAGACCCTTCGGTCCAACCTGTCCATGCCGACCAGATATCCTAACCCAATCTAGTCCCACCTGCCAGCACCCGGCCCATATCCCTCCAAACCCTTCCTATTCATATACCCATCCAAATGCCTCTTAAATATTGCAGTTGCACCAGCCTCCACCACATCCTCTGGCAGCTCATTCCATACACGTACCACTCTGTGCATGAAAAAGTTGCCCCTTAGGTCTCTTTTATATCTTTCCCCTCTCACCTTAAACCTACGCCCTCTAGTTCTGGACTCCCCGACCCCAGGGAAAAGACTTTGTCTATGTATCCTATCTATGCCCCTCATAATTTTGTAAACCTCTATAAGGTCACCCCTCCGCCTCCGACGCTCCAGGGAAAACAGCCCCAGCCTGTTCAGCCTCAACTTATTTGAGAGCCCGTCTCAACAGTTCACTTGGTATCCTGTTTATGGAAACAGTTCATTTAACAATCCAGCACAGAAATAAAAGATAGAATCACAACATCTGCAAAATCCAAATAATTGAAGGAAAGATGACACCCTGTCCACTATAATTCTAGGACTTACAGGTATTTGCAATAGTTTCCAATGTTGGGAGTATAAGAGCAGAGTTAGGGCTTTCAGCCCCTCAACGCTGCAGCAACAAGTGTGGAGAGTTACATGGCCTGCCCTGTGCCAGGGTTCAGAATATTTGCTCAGAGCTGGAAAACAACTTGCACGTGGAAGGAGTGGATCCAGTCATCAGGATCATGTAGGCGCAAACAACATAGACAGATCAAATATGGAGGTTCAACACAGTTACTGTGAGGAGCTAGACGCCAAGTTAAGTAGCAGAACCTCAAAGATAATCTTTGTATTATTATCTGTTCCATGTGAAAATTAGCATAGGAAAAATCAGATTAAAGAGATGGATGCTGGTATGGGAGAAAGAGTGGTACAGGAGAAGTGGGTTCCAGTGCTTGGGGCACTGGCACAGTGCTGAGCAAATGGGATATGTATTTTTGGGACAGTCTTTTCTGGGACTGGTCTACAAGTGAGCTGCATAAGTAGGGAATTAGATAGAAGTTTAAACTAAATAATGGAAATGAGAAATTAAATTTGGGAAGCTGTGGTAAATCCCAGAGTGTGGACAAGAAAAGTGAGAGGTATGATTGCAGGAAATGATAAGCAAATAATAACAGACAAAGATTATACAAATCTAACAGTAAAATAACAGATAAAGCTGGAGAATACAAAGAAAGGATAAAAGAATGGCTCAAAGGTAGAAGACAGAGAGTGGTGATGAAAAGTTGTTTTTTAGACTGGAGGTCTGTGACCAGTGGAGTGCCACAAGGATTAGTATTGGATCTATATGTTTTGTCATTTATATAAATAATTTGGATGTGAGCATAAGAGGTATAGTTAGTAAGTTTGCAGATGACACCAAAATTGGAGGTGTAGTGGACAGCGAAGAAGATTACAAAGGGATCTTGATCAGATGGGCCAATGGGCTGAGGAGTGGCAGATGCCGTTACTACATTTTGGATAAGTAAATCTTAGTAGGACTTATACACTTAATGGTAAGGTCCTAGGGAGTGTTGCTGAACAAAAAAACCTTGGAGTGCAGGTTCATAGCTCCTTGAAAGTGGAGTTGCAGGTAGATAGGATAGTGAAGAAAGTGTTTGGTATGCTTTCCTTTAATGGTCAGAGTATTAAGTACAGGAGTTGGGAGGTCATCTTGCAGCTGTACAAGACGTTGGTTAGGACACTTTTGGAATATTGGTGCAGTTCTGGTCTCTTTCCTATCGGAAGGATGTTGTGAAACTTGAAAAGGTTCAGAAAAGATTTACAAGGATGTTGCCAGGGTTGGAGGATCTGAGCTAAAGGGAGAGGTTGAATTGGCTGGGGCTGTTTTCCCTGGAGCTTTGGAGGCTGAGGGGTGACCTTATACAGATTTATAAAATCATGAGGGGCATGGATAGGATGAATAGACAAAGTCTCTTCCCTGAAGTGGGGGAGTCCAGAACTAAAGGCCATAGGTTTAGGGTGAGAAGGGAAAAATATAAAAGAGACCTAAGGAGCAACATTTTCACACAGAGGGTAGTGCGTGTATGGAATGAGGTGCCAGAGGAAGTGGTGGAGGCTGGTACAATTGCAACATTTAGGAGGCATTTGGATGGGTATCTGAATAGGAAGGCTTTAGAGGGATATGGGCCAAGTGCAAGCAAATGGGACTGGATTAGATTGGAATATCTGGTCAGCATGGATGAGTTGGACCGAAGGGTCTGTTTCCATGCTGTATATCTCGATGACTCTATGACGAAAGAATCCCACTCAGACAAACTGAGAATATAAAGAGTAATACATAAATATAATGTAGTAGCTATCACAGAGACATGTCTGTAGGGTGAAATTACTTAGTATCTGAATATTGAAGAGTAAATGACAATCAGGAAGCATAGGAGCTCGGAAAAGGAAGAGGGTAGACCATTATATAATTATGATATTAGCACAATAGAGAGGATAGCCTAGACTCAGTAACCTAGAATGTGAAAATGCTCTGGACAGAAAAAGCATACAGGATAATCTGCAGATCATTTTCCAATCCTCACAAGATACAGGAACAAAAATATGTGGGGAGGCCAAACAAAGCAACGGGTACACAATAAATAGGAGGATGTTCAGAGGGATAATGGAAGTGGAAGACCTTGCAGTGCATGTTCACATTTCCCTGAAGGTGGAGGACAGATAGATAAAGAATTGATATGTATTATTCTGAGGACCAATTTCCAGTCCTCGCCAAATTGAGGTGTAGCACCAAAGAATTGGAGCTTTGTGGACACTTTGCCATTATTCAAAAAGGATGCAAAGGTTAGATCAAATAAATATAAGATGACCAATCTGACAGAAGCAGTGGGAAAAATAGAACAATCAATATGAGTGATAGGATTAACTTTTACTTAGAAAAACAAGGACTAATCATGGGTAGTTAACATGTTTTTGTTAAGGGAAGGTCGTGTCTTACTAAGTGAATTTTTTGAAGAAGTGATAAAAAAGGTTGATAAGGATCATGCAGTGAATGCCATCAATAAGAATTATCGTACAGGTTTTGACAAGATGTTACATGGTAGCCTGGTCAAACAAAATACAACCTATAGGTTACAGGGAAACGTGCTGAGTTGAATAGAAAATTGGCTCAGTGAAAGAAACAAAGGATAATGCTCAAAGGACATTTTGCGAATGGAAAACAGCTTCCAATGGTGTTCCACAGGGCTTCATGTTGGGAATCCTGCTGTTGTGGTTTATATTAATGACTTGTAATTAAATGGTGGGAGGCATGAATGGGAAATTTGCGGATGATGCAGAAACCTGCAGGTAGTTGATAGTGAAGAGATTACTAGTAACTGCCTAGTGATTTCAATTGTTTGGTTGAGTAGGCAGAAGAATAGCAAATGGAATTCAGTTTGGAGAAGTATAACGCTATGAATTTGGGGAGTGCAAACAAAGCCAGCAAAAGCACAATAAATTGGAGAATATTAAGAGATATTGCAGTACATGTCTTAAGGTCCATGAGTTGACAGAACAGGTAGCTAAGGTGGTAAAGAAGGCCTTTTGGATGCTTTCCTTCAGTGGGTTTGGTACAGAATGCAAGAGCAGGGAGTAATGCTGGAACAAAATAAGATACTGGCTAGACCCCAGCTGGAGATTTGTGTACAGCGTGGTCACCACATTACAGGAAGGACAAAACTGCTCTCAAAAAAGTACAGAGCAGACTTACAAATCAGACTTCCTGATGAAGGATTTTTGCCCAAAATGCAATTTACCTGCTCCTCGGATACTGCCTCTCCTGCTGTGCTTTTCCAGCACCACTCTAATCTAGACTCTGGCTTCCAGCATCTGCAGTCCTTGTTTTTACCTTACAAGAATGTTGTCAAGACTTGGAAATGGCATTTCTGAGGAAACATTTGCTAGGCTGACTGATGACTTAATACAATAACAATCTGTATAAAATAACAAGGATCTTGGATCAATTGAACAAAAAAGACCCAATTTCCCTAACAACGAGGCCAATTACTAGGGGGTGCAGATTTAAGGTGATTGATAGAAGGATTAAAGAGGATATGAAGAAAGTGTTTCAACCTGAGGTTGCTGGCTGCCTGGAATCCACCGTCCAATTTGATGACTGAGGTGGAAAACTTATTTAATTAAATGAAGGATCTAAATGCATTAGAAACCGCTCAGAGAAGATTTACCAGAGTAATATCCGGAATGGGCAGATTGTCATTTGATGAAAGGTTGGACAGTTAAGTAGAGTAAGAGATGACTTGGTTGCAGCATATAAGATCCGGTGGTGTCCTAACATGGTAGACATGGAGAGCATGCTACCACTTTCGGAAGAATCTAGAATGAGGGGTGACTGCCTAAAAATCAAGAGTCAACAAATTAAAACAGTGATGAGATTTTTTTTCTGTCAGAAGGTTGAGAATCTTTGGAACTCTTATTCATAAAGTGCAATGGAAGCAGAGTCCTTGAATATTTTTAAGGTGGAAGGAAATAGAGTTTTCATAAGCAAGAGAGTGAATTGTTATTGGGGAGTAGGCAGGGATGTGGACTTAAGGTTATAATCATATCAATCATGATCTTATTAAATGGTGGAGCAGGATCAAGAGGCTAAATGGCCTACTCCTGCTCTTTGTTTGTATGTTATGTGTTCATATATTTGGGCCTGCTCTGCCTTTCTAGATCTCAGGAGATCTTGTACCGCAATACCATTTTACTATTACATAACTGTATTCTCCCATTGTCATTACATAGAAGATAAAACATTGAACAGTACAGCACAGTACAGGCGCTTTGGTCCACAATATTGTGCTGAGCATTTAACTTAATCTAAGATCAACCTAACCTACACACCTCTCAATTTACAGTCGTCCATGTACTTGTCTAGCAGTCACTTTATTGTCCCTAATGTATCTGACTCTACTACCACCCCTGGCAGTGCATTCCATGCACCCACTACTCTCTGTGCAAAGAACCTACCTCTGACATCTCCCCTACACCTTCTTCTAATCACCTTAAAATTGTGAGCCCTTGTTACAGCCATTTGTGCTCTGGGGAAAAGTCTCTGGCTATCTACTCTATCTATGTCTCTCATTACCTTCTACACCTCTATCAAGTCACCACTCTTCCTTCTTCTCTCCAGTGTGAAATGCCCTAGCTCACTCAACCTTTCCTCATAAGACAAATGCTCCAATCCAGGTAGTATCCTGGTAAATCTCCTCTGCACCCTCTCTAAAGCATCTACATCCTTCCTATAATGAGGCAAACAGAACTGGTCACAATATTTCAAGTGTGGTCTAACCAGGGTTTTATAGAGCTGTAGCAAATCCTCGCTGCTCTTAAACTCAATTCCCCTGCTAATGAAAGGCAAAACACCATTACCTTCTTAATAACCCTGGGCTGAAAGTGTGTTGCTGGAATCCTGAAGAAGGGCTTATGCCCGAAACGTCGATTCTCCTGTTCCCTGGATGCTGCCTGACCTGCTGCGCTTTTCCAGCAACACATTTTCAGCTCTGATCTCCAGCATCTGCAGACCTCACTTTCTCCTTCTTAATAACCCTACCAACTTGGGTGGCAACTTTGAAGGATCTATGCACATTGACCTTAAGACCTCATTGTTCCTCCACTCTGCCAAGAATCCTGTCTTTAACCCTGTATTCAGCATTCAAATTCAGTCTTCCAAAATGAATCACTTCGCATTTATCCAGGTTGAACTCCATCTGCCACTTCTCAGCCCAGTTCTGCATCCTGTCAATGTCTTGTTATAACCTGCAACAGCCATCAACACTATCTACAACAACACCGACCTTTATGTCATCAGCAAACTTAATAACCCACCCTTCCATTTCTTCAACTAAGTCATTCATAAAAACTATAAAGAGCAGAGGCCTAAGAATAGATCCCTGCAGAACACCATTGGTCACCGACCTCCTGGTAGAATAGTTTCTGTCCACTACCACTCTCTGCCTTCTTTCGGCCAGCCAATTCTGTATCCAGACTGGTAAACTTCCCTGTATCCCATGCCTCCTAACTTTCTGAATGAGCCAACCATGGGGAACCTTATCAAATGCCTTACTGAAATCCAAATACACCGTATCCACTGCTCAACCTTCATCAACCTGCTCGTCACATCCTAAAAGACCTCTCTCAGGCTTGTGAGGCAGGTCCTGCCCCTCACAAAGCCATGCTGACTATCTTTAATCAAACTAGGTTTTTCCAAATAGTCATGAATCCTATCTCTCAGAATCCTTTTCAGTACCTTGCTTACCACAGACATAAGACTGACTGGTCTATAATTCCCAGGGATTTCCCGATTTCCTTTCTTGAACAGAAGAACAACATTCACCTTCCTCCAATCATCTGGTACTACTCCCATGGAGAGTGAGGATGCAAAGATCATTGCCAGAGGCACAGCAATCTCATTTCCCATAGTAACCTTGGATATATCTGGTCTGGCCCTGGAGACTTATCTATCTTGATGCTTCCCAGAATTTCCAGCATACCCACTTTCTTAATATCAATCTGTTAAAGCCAATTAACCTGATTCACGGTGTTCTCACTATCAACAAGCTCCCACTCTCTAGTGAATACTGAAGCAAAAAGCTCATTTAGGGCCTCTCCTACTTCTTCAGACTCCAGGCACAAGTTTGCTCCACTATGCCTGATCAGACTTACCCCCTCTCTAATCATTCTCTTACCCCTCACGTAAGTGTAGAACATCTTTGGATTTTCCTTAATACTTCCTGCCAAGGCTTTTTTGTGCCTGCCCTAGCTCTCCTCAGTCCATTTTTGAGTTCTTTCCTAGCTACCCTCTAATCCTCTTCTCGTCATCCAAAGCTCCTTCATCTTACCTTTCCTTGCCTGTCTCAGTGGGACAAAGGTGTCCAACACTCTCAACAAGTGCTCCTTAAATAGCCTCCACATATCTGTTGTGCATTTCCCGTAGAACAATTGTTCCCAATTTATACTCCACAGCTCCTGACTAAAAGCGATATAATTTCCCCTCCTCCAATTAAATACCTTCCCATACTGTCTGTTCTATCCCTCTCCATATCTATGGTAAAGGTGAGGCAGTTGTGGTTACTGTCACCGAAATGTTCCCCCTCCGAGAGATCTGACACCTGGCCTGGCTCATTAACTAGCATCTATTTCAATATGGCCTCACCCCCAGTCGGCCTATCTATATATTGAATCAGGAATCTTTCCTGGACAACATCTGACACATCTCCATAAGGAGGTATCAATCAATATTGGGAAGTTGAAGTCACCCATAACAACAACACCGTTGCTTCTGCACTTTTCCAAGATCTACTGTCCAATCTGCTCTTCCATCTCTCTGCTGCTATTGGGGACTCTATAGAAAACATCCAATAAAGTGACTGCTCCTTTCCTGTTACTAACTTCTACCCATACTGACTCAGTAGACAAACCCTCCCCAACAACCTTCTTTTCTGCAGCTGTGATGCACTCTCTAATTAACAATGCTAGTCCCCCACCTCTTATACCCAACTCCTTGTTCTTTTTAAAAAATACAAACCCTGGAACATCCAGCAACTATTCCTGCCCCTGTGAAATCCATGTCTCCATTATGGCCACCACATTGTTGTTCCAAGTACTGATCCATGCTCTAAGTTCATCACTCTTATTTCTGACATTCCTTGCACTGAAACAGACACACTTTAATCCATCCCTTTGCCCTGTCAAATGCATGTCCTTCCTGACAGACTCTCTGCATTCTATTTCTGCCCATTCAACAACTACCCACTCCTCTGATCTGTAGCTCTGGTGACCGTCCCCCTGCCATTAATACCTAGTAATCTATCAATCTCTGAACATACTCAATGTCTGAACTTTCACAATCCTCTGTGGTGGAGAATTCTAAAGATTCATCATACTCACAGTGAAGAATTTCCTCCTCATCTCTGTGCTAAATCATTAGCCCTCTCCTTCTCCGAACACTTCCCATAGGAGAGAAATAACTTTGCTGCATCTACCTCATCCTTTAAGAATTTTCTAAGCTTCATTTAGCTCACCTCCTATTCTTACTAACTTCCAAAGAATACAGACTCAGTCTCCTTGGACAGTCCCATCATCCGAGGAATTAATCTGATGAACATTCACTGCAATCCCTCTGTTGGAAAGCACATCCTTCCATAAACGAGGCAAACAGAATTTCAAAAAAGCTCCAGATGCAGTCACACCAAGTCTGCATGCAGTTACAACAAGACATCTTTGCTCTTGTATTCAAATCTTCTAACAATAAAGGTCAACATACCATTTGACTTCCTAAATGGTTGTTGCAACTGCATGTTAGCTTTAAGTGACTTATGTTCAAGGACCCCAACATCCCTTTGGTCAACACAATAGAGAACTAAAGATCTGTTAGCCTGATATTAATAACAAATAAATTACTAGAATCTATTAAAGGATATGGTAACCGGACACAGAAAACACTGAGTCAAAACGCGTGGTGCTGGAAAAGCACAGCAGGTCAGGAGCAGAGAGTTGATGTTTCGAGCATAGGCTCAGAAAATAATGATCTGATTGAGCAATGTCAACATAGGTTTTTGAAAGTGAAATCATTTTCAACAAATCTGTTTGACTTTGCTGATGTTGCTAGCAGAGTAGATAATGTGAGAGATGTGGATGTGGTGTATTTGGATTTTCTCAAGAAATTCAATAATGCGTTACATGAGAGGTTAGGAAAGAAGATTAGTGCATATAGGATAGACAGTAATATACTCATGGAGACTGGCGAAAGTGAGGACTGCAGATGCTGAAAATTAGAGTTGAGAGTGTGGTGCTGGAAAAGGCTTTTGCAGGAAGGGCTTTTGCCCAAAATGTCGACTGTCCTATTCCTTGGATGCTGCCTGACCTGCTGTTCTTTTCCATCACCACATGCTAATGGAGATAGGTGATTGGTTAATGGAGAGAAAACAAATTAGGAATAAAGTAGGTCATTCTCAGGTTAACAACAAGAGACAGTTTTGCAGGTGCCACAAGGATCAGTTCATCAATCCAAGCCATTCACAACAATGTCAAAGATTTGGCTGTGGGGACCAAATGTAATTTGTAGATGACACAAAGCTCAGTTGAAAAATATATTCTGAAGAACATACATCACCATCTACGATGCTTTCATCTGCCATTCCAAATCAGCCAAGATCCATCATGTGCAGGCTTCAAGACCAATTTTAAGATGAAATAATATAGATTTCAATAGTGTCTATTGCAAATTCTGTTTTCTTAAGCATTCTTACTCGCAAAACTAAACATCTACTATGTTTAAAATCTTTAAACTACATAACTCTTTATGAACGTACGTAATCCCTTTTAAAACATTTTTAAAAATTGATTTCATTGCCCTCCTTCAAAGATTCTGTAACCATTTGGAGATGTCAATCAAACCGTGAAATGGTAAGCATACTACTATGATAGTGGACATTTGTGAAATCAGTCAGCAGCCCTGACACAGTAATGGTTAACCTCAACAAAGAGTGAAAAGTAACAAGCAATGATTTTAACACTATAGAAAATATTTCCAAATTTTAAAAAGCAGGAGCTTTAAATGCTTTGATGCTTTTGCTGGTTCCTTTTGACAGGTATGTTGACAGTTCCAATGGGCTGACCAGTTAAGGTGTGTATGCATTTTGTATTCCCATTCATGTCTGTTTTTAGCAATTCCAAAGGTCACCCCAAATCTCTTGAAGGCAATTTACCTTTCCCAAAGGTGTCCTAAGACTATTGTAAAAAGGGTAGCTTATTTCTCCAAAAGAGTAGTCCAACAATTCAAATAAACCAACAACGTCCAGGCTGGCTCCAGGGAGGTCTGCAAACATCACATTTCATGCATAGGGTAATGAAAATCAGACATGACTTCTAATTGTTCTCTTTAGCATTGCTTTTCCTACATGCTAGTAACCTGCTGGAGCAGATCTCAAGGCTGAGATTTTGAGATTGGCATTGTTTCCCTGTCTGCCAACGAATAAGCTGCTGTGATCAATACTGGCCGCCCTGCTACCATTTAGCAGCAGGTCAATGGGACTCTCACTTCTGACTAAGAATAAACCCCAATCAGAATTTTGCTAGCCTATCTGATGAACTAGCAGTTCTCTTATCCCATCTGTGCCAGAAACCATAATGAACTGGAAGGTCCTTATATGCAGTTCCCAGGATTGAGGTGCCAAAGTCCAGAACCAAGTAAGGTAGGGGAGATGAGTGCTGGGGCAATGGTAAAAGGGGAGGGGTGAGTGTTGGTGGCAGGTCAGTGAGAGGGAGAGCGCCCTCACGAACCCCCCTTACTGGAAGGGGCACACAATCGAGAAAAGCTACAAATGATGGAAATGCCTCTATTCACTTTTGACCAAAATCTGACCACAGTGAAATTACAGGCCTTCCTGTGCTGCTGAACTCCTCTTGCTAGGCTGAAAGTTGTGGCTAGGCACAAAACCGCCAATAAGTGATCACATAAGGGCATCAATTTGGGCAAGTCTGGGTGGGCCAGCCTAGGCCTCTCCTGTCCTAACTGAAAAAAAATTACAGAGAATTGGGCAGATTCGGAGCATAACATTTTGTCCCATGTGTTCCATTAGATTAGATTAGGTTCGATTCCCTACAGTATGGAAACAGGCCTTTCAGCCAAACCAGTCCACACTGAACCTCCGAAGAGGAACCCACCTAGACCCATTTCCCTCTGACTAATAAACCTAACACTATGGGCAATTTAGCATGGCCAACTCACCTGACCTGCACATCTTTGAATTGTGGGAGGAAACCAGAGCACCCGGAGGAAACCCATGCTGACACAGGGACAATGTAACTCAACTAATGAATCAGAAAGTCACTCCTTCTAACCCTATTATTAAAGAATTACTTAAATAACCTCTATTTAATTAATTTTTTAAATTGCAAAACTATACTTTATTAAAATATAACATTATGCACATACACAGTCAATAAAGCAGTTAGGTTCTGTACACTCTTTCCATATGGAGTACAAACAGACATTGGGGTTTGATTTTCTGTAGTCATAGCAAACCCAGGGTATTTCTCACTGATGCAAAATACTATTTGCATGTCTTTGAGGCAGCGGAAGGGTCCAATAACTGAATGGATTGTCATTGTACTTTGGCAGAAGGATTTTAGACAGTGGTCTTTCCTCATGTAGCTTGGTGGCAGCTGCCCAAGCTTTAGTGTGTCCCTTAGTACAAAGTCCTGGAACTTGGAAAGTCCCAGACTGCAGCACTTGGTTGAGGTCAACTCTTCACAATGAAGGCCAACAAGTTTCAGGCAGACCAAAGAGCGTCTTTCACTCAGTTGATGGTCTTGCTTGTTTCAAAGTTAAAAAATCACACAACACCAGGTTATAGTCCAACAGGTTTAATTGGAAGCACACTAGCTTTTGGAGCGCTGCTCCTTCATCATGTGGTTGTTTGTTTGTTTTAGTATGCATCCCAGGGAACAGACCTGCGTCACTGAGCTGCTCAGATGAACCTCAACAAAAATCACTGCATCTCTCTCCAGAATTCCTTTGCATGGGCGCTATCCAGAAGGAGATGTCTGACAGTCTCTACCCCCACCCATGCAGTCGCTTCGAGGGCAGTGTGCGGTGGCAGAGAGAGTCCAAGTATACATGAAGAATCTCACAGGTAGTGCCCTTCTCACTACCTAGGAAATATTGCACAACAATTTCTATTCACAGATGAAAATAAATATTTGTATTTACATCACCACTTTTAAGGACTACTGGACTTTGAGAAAGCACTTTACCATCAAGAGACATTTCTGAAGTGCCAATTTTCACACAGCAAACTTGTACACAAGACATAGAATTAAAGAAAAGATCACCCATGTTTTATCATTACGATTGAGAGATAAGTTTTTCTGTGGATACTATGCCTGCTTTCCATCGAATCTTTTATGATTAGATTAGATTACGTTACATTACATTACAGTGTGGAAACAGGCCCTTCAGCCCAACAAGTCCACACCGACCCACTGAAGCGAAACCCACCCATACTCCTACATTTACCCCTTACCTAACACTACAGGCAATTTAGTATGGCCAATTCACCTGCCCTGCACATCTTTGGACTGTGGGAGGAAACCGGAGCACCCGGAGGAAACCCATGCAGACACGGGGAGAACGTGCAAACTCCACACAGTCAGTCGCCTGAGGCGGGAATTGAACCCGGGTCTCTCGCGCTGTGAGGCAGCAGTGCTAACCACTGTGCCACATGGACGGAGACGTATGGCCTAATTTTAATATCTAATTTAAAGACAGCATCTCCAGCAATTCATCACTCTCATAGTACTGCAATGGAGTGTTATCTGTAACTATTGCAGTCAGGTCCTTGAGTGGGATTTGACCCCTGACCATCATGACTCAGACACGAGAGTGCTTCCAACAAAACCAGACTGCACTAGATTGCACCTTTTAACATCACAGAAGCTTTCTGAAACAAAATGTGGCACTGATGAGGGAAAAGGCAGAGAGAAAAAAATACAAAAGGATTATAAATTTGTTCACATTTGTGGCAAGAAGTAATTGTGAAATGACTTGAACCTTTCTTGAAAGGTGCTACATAAATTCAACTTGTTACTGAAGCACTAAATTGTGCATTGGTGTCCACTTTGTCTGCTTTCTAAATGCATTCTATAGAAAATGAAAAATAAATCAAAAAGGCTGCTTGTGATGGAGGTCAGTTCCTACTTACTGTTCTGCCCCTTATATTGTTATTGTAATGCCCTATAGTATTGCAACTGAAAGCATGTAACTAAATGTGCTTTCAACTTTTTCATGATAAACAAAGGGTTATCAGTGTTGTAGATAGATTGTCTTTCTTACACCTCAATACCCCATTCTGATGAATTCCTATTGTTTTATTGACAAGGTCTACAGATTACACTGATGCTTATCTTGGCTTCCCATAAGAGATGTCTTTTAGAACTAGCAGGTGGCTGTGAGGAAAACAACTAAAATTAGCAATTGCTCATTGTTCAAAAACACCAGAGATTTGCAAAGTATACCAATCTATACCGAAATAAATACCTGAAGACTGAGTTCTTTTTTCTCTCTAAAATGCTAGGATTTCATTGCAAGCAATCAAAAATTGAGGTGAAAAGTGGCACCAGATAAAAAAGTCATAAATAAATCAAAAATTAAGGAGACACTTCTTTATTTCAGAGTAAGTAACAATGTGCAACCTTCTACCATAAGAGATATTTGAGAGGAAAACTTTGATGCATTTAAAGGCAGATTGGATGTTTTTAAAGATATTTGAGGAATGTTTTTTACAAGTTTATTAAGGGCAAAAGAGCAACTAGGGAGAGAATAGAGCCCCTTAAAGATCAACGAGGCCATCCATGTGTGGAACCACAGGAGATGGATGAGATCCTAAATGAATATTTTTCCTCAGTATTTACCGTGGAGAAAGGCCTGGACGCTAGGGAACTTGGGGAAATAAATATTGAAGTCTTGAAAAGAGTGCAAATTACAGAAGACAAGGTACTAGAGGTTTTAAAAAGCATAAAGTTAGATAAATCCCCAGGACCTGAGCAAGTTTATCCCAGGACATTGGGGGAAATTGAAAATGAATTGCAGGGCCCCTAGCAGAGGTATTTGTATCATCAATAGCCATGGGTAAGACTGTAGGATGACTGATTTTGTGCCATTATTTAAGAAAGACTCTAAGGAAAAGCAAGGCACTATCGACCAGTGAGCCTGACATGGTTATGTTGTTGGAGGGGATTCAGAGAGACAGAATCGACACACATTTGGAGAGACAAGGACTGGTTAGGGAGAGTCAGCATTGCTTTGTGCATGGGAAATTGAGTCTCACAAACTTGGTTGAGTATTTTTAAGAGTTGACCAAGAATGTAGGTGAAGTTAGAGTAATTGATGTGGTCTACATGGACTTTAGCAAAGCTTTCAACAAGGTTCCGCATGGCAGAGTGGCTACTAAGGTTAGATCACACGGAATCCAGAAACAGCTAGCTAACTGGATACAAAATTGGCTTAACACTAGGCAACAAAGGGTAGTGGGATAGGGTTGTTTTTCAGACTGGAAGCCATGACAAGCTTGTGCTGCAAGAATTGGTGATGGGTCCACTGTTGTTCATCATTCATATAAATGATTTGGATGAGAATTTGGGAGGCACAGAATTTGTGCATGGCACCAAAATTGGTGGTACAGTAGACAATAAAGAAGATTATCTAAAAGGGACAATGGGATCTTGATCAATTGGGCCAGTGGGCCAAGGATTGGCAGATGGAGTTTAACTTGGTATATGTGGGGTGTTGTATTTTGGTATGATAAACCAGGGCAGGACTTACTCAGTTAATGATAGGGCCCTTGGGTGTGTTTTTAAACAGAGAGACCTAAGGGTGCAGATATATAGTTCCAGGTAGACACTGGTGAAAAAGGCATTTGAAACGCTTGCTCTTATTGGTTGAAGCAATGAGTACAGGATCTAGTACATCATGTTGCATTAAACTTTGGTCAGGCCACATTTGAATATTGCACACAATTCTGGTTGCCCTGATATTGGAAGGATGTTATTAAACTGGAAAGAGTGCAAAAAAGATTTACAAGGATGTTATCAAGACTGGAGAGCTTGTGTTGTAAGGAGAGACTGGATAGGTTGGGACTTTTTCCCCTGGAGCATAGAAGGCTGAGGGGTGACCTCACAGAAGTTTATAAAATCATGAGGGGCATAGTTAAGGTAAATAGCTAAGGTCTTTTCCACTAGCTAGGGGAGTCAAAAACTGGAGAGCAAAGATTTAAAAAGAAACTGAGGAGCAACTTATTCATGCAGAGGTTCCATATATAATATGAACTGCCAGAGGAAGTGGTAGCAGCAAATACAATTACAGTATTTAAAGGACATTTGGACAGGGAGATGGATAGGAAAGTTTTCAAGGGATATGGGCCAAAAGCAGGCAAGTGGGATTAATTCAGCTTAGGAAATCAAATTGGAATGGATGAGTTGGACCGAAGGGTCTGTTTCCATGATGTATGACTCTATACATCTAATTCGACAGAGTGATGGGAACCTGGGAAAAGCAGAAAAGAACGTCATGAGAGAAGACAGCTGAGCCACTGAAATAGGAGTAAAATTCAAAACACCCCAAAAATTGCGGGGATCAGAATATCGCAAAATCACAAAAAGCATGTTACATTGCATGTACAGATAAGGCTAATGAGCTGCAGCCACAAATTACTACTGGGAATGAAGACGTTGTTCTATGAATAGAGGTATAGCTGAAACAGAGCTAGGCATGCATTCTTAACAATCCAGCTTGTCCATTTTCAGTGTTCTCTTTTGCAGCAAATATACCTTTTGAGAGCTGTGCTGATGATGTCATCACTGTATCACAGCATGTGACCTAAGAGTACAAAATACCTAGGTTTAGGGCTATTGTGGTGCAATGGTAGTGTCCCTACTTCTGGGCCAGGAGGCCTGGGTTTAAGTACTACTTGTGTCAGAAATGTCCAAACAGGTGCTCTCCTTTACCATCTTACTCTGTTTCATCATCTTGTAGTATAACATACGAAGGGAAACGTGGTACAGTGCTTCCAAATTGATTAACCTGAGACCAAACACGTAAATACCCTTATTCATATGTAAACACCAGGAGCTGTAATAAAAGTGAATTGAATTCCTGAGTACTACATGACCCGTATTTGTATTACGGTATCTATGATTCTATGCCAGTGTGAGAGTTGTGTATCCCACCGTGTCTCTTCACGGTGGTAACATGGTAGTAACCATCATTAATAGACAAGGAAATGAGGATGTGGCATGGCAATATTGTTTAAGGCTGATTTCAAAGGACGTATCTGATGTTTCTAGAGCTAAAATCAGTTTGTTTGAGCTGAGGAACAGATTGGAGGATGGAGAAATGAACTGTTTTATTTTGTTGAGAGTCTTTTCCATAGAGCAGCAAATGATGAGAGCAATAGAGATAGATGAGCAAGAGGTTTTTTTGCAAATTTTGAAGAATTTGACAAGGAAGGAGTAGTAATATTAGGAGAATTAAATAACCCTAATGTCGACTAGGCAAAAACATACTGTCATGCAGAGGGAAAGTAAGATATTTCTGCTTTGTAATTGGTGAATATTTTCAAACAATATCTATCTCCAGGCTAAATGAGAGGCTGTGTTGGAACTGATTCTGGGAAATTAAGTAGAGCAAGCAAGTATAGTTCACCAGGAGATCACTTGGCTAACAATAATGACAACTTAATTCAGTTTTTGAAGTGTATGGAACAGGAATTAAAATCCTCAGCTGTGAAAGAGATTATTTCAGGGATTTAAGAAAGGCTCCAGCATGGAATAAAGCAGTAAGGTAACAATGGGGAACATTTCGGCCAGAGATAAGGCAGATCGATATATTCCTTTGAAGGTAAAAGAAAGAGAATCCAAAAGTAACATGTCCTTGATGAAAAAAAATTAAAACAGATGAAAAAGTCTTCAGACAATTGTCAGGACCTTGATTCAGTTAGTAGGCAGATCTTTGAGAGTAGAAGTGGGAATTGAAGAAGCAGGGATCAGAGGCCAAGAAGCCTTATGAGAAATAAACACTTAAGTTGAACCCTGTAACTTAAATATTCGTTGAAAACATATCCATGAGGAAAGAAATTGAATCTATTAAGAAACCAAAACGAAAATCTTTATTTAAGGCACAAGACATGGGTAAAGTATTGAATCAATATTTTGTCTTCAAAAATGAAGTGGACAATATAAAGCTTACATTAAAAGAGATGATGGAAGGCATAAATAAGATATTAACAGGTAGTGATTTATGTAAAACTCCTCTGTACTCTCTCGAGAGCAATTAGGATCTACCTGACCAGAACTGTACTCAAATCTCCAGCTGTGATGTAACCAATTGTTGTATATGCTACCAGCATTACACCCCTGCTTTGGAATCCAATAACTTGCCCAATGAAGGTAAGCATCCCTTATATCATCTTCAGTTCAACCACCTGTCCTGCCACCATCAGGGACCTGTGGACATATACTCCAAACTGGGACAGTTGGTTAGCTCAATTAGCTGAATGGCTGGTTTGTGATACCAACAGCATGGGTTCAATTTCCTCACTGCTTCAAATTACTATGAAGGATGTACCTTCTCAACCTCTCTCCTTGCATAAGACATGTCCAGTAGGAGCATGGCAAGTTTACTCCAAAGCCTCTCAGTTCATCTACGCCTCTTACTATCCTATAATTTATTGTGCAGCCCCTTGCTTTGTTTCCCCTCCTCAGATGCATATTCTTTTTTTAAATTTGCTTGTGGTTTGTGGGTATTGCTGTTTGGTCAGCATATATTGCCTGCCCTTAATTGCCCTTGAGAAGTTGTGGATGTGCTGCACTGTATGCACTGTTGGTAAACCCACAATGCCTTTGAGGGAGGAAATTCCAGGATTTTGAACAAAATGACAGTGAAGGAATGGTGATATATTTCCCAAGTAAGAATGGTGAGTGGCTTAGAGGGCAGCTGGAAGGTGGTGGTGTTCCAATGTATCTGCTGCTCTTGTCCTTCTAGATGGAAGTGGTTGTGACTTGGAAGTTGCTGTCTGAGGATCTTTAATGAGTTGCTGCAGTGCATCTGCAGATAGTACACACTGCTGCTGCTAAGCATTGGTGGTGGAGGAAGTGGATATTTGTGTATCTGGTGCCAATCACGAGGGTCGCCTTGGTCTGGATTGTATCAAGCTTCTTGAGTGTTGTTGGAGCTGCACCCATCCAGACAAATGGGGAGTACTGTTCACTGTAGCTTTGTTATATGTGACGATATCATTCATTCATTCATTTATTCATTATTCCATCACAGCCCTGACTTGAGCCTTGAAGCTGGTGAACAGGTTTTGGGGAGTCAGGAGTTGAGTTAGCAACCACAGTAGTCATAGCCTCTGACCTTTTCTTGGAGCCACTGTGTTTATGTGGTAGTCCAGTGGAGTTTATGATCCAGTTGAGCCCCTAGGATCTTGTTAGTGGAGGACTCCCAGATAGTCCACCAGGGAATGTTAAGGGGAGGTGTTTAGATTGTCTCTTATTAGAGATAGTCAAAACTTGGCAGTTGTGTGGAGCAAATATTACTTGCCACTTGTCTGCCCAAGCCTGGGTATTGTCCAGATCTTGTTGTATTTGAACATAAACTGTTTTGATTTCCGAGGAGTTGTGAATGGTGCTGAAGATTGTGTAATCCTTGGTGAAGATCCCCACTTCTGACTTTATGATGAAGGGGAGGTTGCATTGCAGATTGAAGTTAGTTTGACTGTCTCAGCCATTGACATCATTCTGCAGCCAACAACCATCCTCTTCACCATCAACTACACAGCAAATTTTTCCGTCACTCCTCCATTTAAGTCTGAATTTTTATCTGTATCTTAAATAGAAAAGGAAATAAAACTGAGCTCTGAAACACCACTAGAAACCACTTTCCGTTTCCATCCATTGACCATTACTCTTTTTGTCTTGTCACTGAGACAATTTTGGATCCACCCAACACATTCCCTTGTATTTTTCTAGTCTGTATGTAAAACTTTGCCAAATGCCTTATTGGAATTCATCATCCCTCACAAAAACATTCCATCCACCTTGTCACTTTCTCAAAAATTGTAATTACATTAGTATCCTTCCCTTTACAAAGCCCATTTGACAATTCCTGATTAACCCATACCTTACTAAGTCACTGTTAATCCTATCTCTCAGTATTGATTCCTGTAATTAGCCCATTATTATGGTCAGACCAAGCAGCCAATAATTACTTGCCTATTCCTCACAACCTTTTGTTGAATAACAGGCAGTTTTTTTTCAGACCTCCAGCCCTCTTGTAGGTCTTTTTTATCTGATGAAGATTGGAAAATGATCCTTAGAGCAACATTATTTCTTCCCTGGCTTCTTTTAACAGCCTCAGGTTCAATTCAACCAACCTTGGTGATTTATCTACCTTCAAGGAGGTCAGTACCTACAATGCCTCTCTTCTCATTTTGATTATTTTATCTAATATTTCACACTCCTTCTGTTTGACTGCAATGTCTAGCCTCATAAGGCAATCTGCTCACCAACAGCAGATGGACTTCAGTGGTTCAACAAGTTAGGTCTCACCACCTTCTTGAGACCTCCTAGAGATGGATAATAAATGCTGGTCCAGTCAGCAATACCCACACCCCATAAATGAATCAAAGGAATCTATACTTTTAAAAATCAAGGCATACCTAGGAATACAATGTTTCCATGAGCCTACCCAAAATGCATCACTTTATATTTCTCTGCATTGAATATTATCCACCATGATTCTGTCCATTTCAGCGTCTGTCTGTCATCCTGAAGCCTGTAAGTATCCTCACCACTAACTAATATATTGCCAAATTTTAAGTTTTGTTTAATGCTGCTCACTACAGCCAAGCCTAGGTCATTTCATAAAAATCTCAGTGGAACTAAACTTCTGGGTGCTCTGGATTCCTCCCTCAGTACAAAGATGTGCATGCTTTGTGGATTAGCTGTGGGAAATGCAGGGTTACTGGGATAGGGCAGAGGAGTGGCTCTGGGTGGGATGCTCTTTGTAGCATTGGTGTGGACTTGATGGGCCAAATGGCCTACTTCCACACTGTAGGGATTCTATGATTGTAAAATTGACCATTTGGGAAAATCACTGCAAACCATCTCCAAATTTGAAAATGTTTTGCTTCCTGTCACTGAGCCAATTTTGTATGTGTACTGACATTTTCTCTTAATTCCATGAGTTTATATGCTCTTAATAAGCCACTTGTGTGTCACATTGTCAAATGCCTTCTGAAATAAGTCTATATATATATGTCTATTACTCTACCTTCATTACCAAGCTCTGTTACCTCATCAAAAAAAATTTATCGAGTTACCCAAACATAATTTACTTTTAACAAATGAATACTGATTATCCTGTTCTTTATTTAGTTTGTTATAATAATGATTTCCAAAACTTTCTGCACCACCCATGTTAATCTGACTGGCCTTACTTTCCTGGTATCTGCTTTTCCCCGTTCTTAAATCCTGTCATTAAACTACCAAACCACAGTACTCAAGTACAACTGCTATATACAATGAGCATTGAAAAGAATATGACTAAGGAAAGGTTTTCACCTGTCAGAAATGTGCAAAGCAACTTTTGCACGGATACAGAAGGTGTGGGCAGGCTTCCTAATGAGCATGCTGTCTCTGTCTTCACAAAGGAGATGAAGTATTCCTAACCTCTGACCATTTCTTATAGCCCCAGCACTTACATAGCCAGTCCAGTTCAGTTTCTGGTTGATTGTAACCCAAGATGATGATGATGAGGTATTCAGTGATGGTAATGCAATTCAGTGTCAAGAGATGATTGTTAGCTTCTCTCTTGTTAAATATGGTCATTGCCTATCACTTGTCTGGTGAGAATGTTACTCGCCACTGATCAGGCTAAAGCTGGATGTTGTCCATGGACTGCTTCAGTACTTCAAAAATCATGAATGGTGCTGAACATTGTGTAATCATCGGCAATCACCCCCCTTTTGACTTTATGGTAGTGAGAAAGTAATTAATAAGGCAGCTGAAAATGGTTGGGCCTAGGACACTACTTACAGGACCTCCTGCAGAGATGTCCTGGAGTTAAGATGACTGACCTCCAACAACTACAACCTGGCATGACTCCAACCACTGGAGAGTTTCCATCTGAATCCTGATGATTCAGCTTTGCTAAGACTCCTTGCTGCGGCCACTTGATAGAATCTAGCCTTAATGTCAAGGGCAGTCTACTCATCTTACCTCTGGAATTCAACTCTTTTGTCCATGTTTGAACCAAGGCTGTAATGAGATCAGGAGATGAGTGGCCCTGTCAGAACCAAAACTGGGCGTCACTGAGCAGGTTATTGCTGAGCAGGTGCTATTTGATAGCACTGTTGATGACCCCGTCCATCACTTTACTGAGGATTGAGAGTAGACTAATGGAGCAGGTTGGATTTGTCCTTTTTTATGTGAAGGACTACATTTGGGTAATTGTCCACATTGTTGGGTAGATTCAGCTTTGTAGCTGTACTAGATCAGCTTTCTAGGGTGCAGCAAGTTCTGGAGCACAAGTTTTCAGGACTATTGCCAGAAAGTCATCAGACCCTACAGTCTTTGCAGTATCGAATGCCTCCAAATATTTCTTGATATCACTTGGAGTTAATCGAATTGGCTAAAGACCAGTATCAATGATGCTGGGGACCACAGGAGGAGGAAAACATTGGAGTCCACATGCACAAATCCTTAAAGGCAGTGTAGTGACATGAAGAGATCATTAGGAAAGCATATGAACTATTTGGTTTTATAAATAGACCATGGAGTAAAATTGCAAAAACAGAATGGTAGAATTGTATAAGTCACTGGTTAAGATAATCTGGAGCATTATGGACAATTCTGGGAGCATACGTCAGGAAAGTAGGTAATAGCTTTAAAGAAAATGGAGAGGAATTTTAAAAGGATATTGCCAGGCATAATGGGCCTCTGTTATGAGAAGAGGTGGCTTTTCTTTGAACAGAAATATTTAAAATATAAAAATATAAAGAACAGAAATCTTCCACCCTTCAAACCAAATGTAGCATTCACATCAAAAAGTGACCCACTGGAGATTTTAAAGTTGGTCAGTGATTTGCACAATGACAGAATTTTCTTATACTTGTTCTCCATTCCCTCAGACCCTGAACTGAAAGAAAGCTATCAATATCAGTATTAGAAGTTCCAACTCGCTGAGCCTTCACTGTCTTTGGGCAGAACAAGCTCATCGGGCTAAGTAGCCTATAAGCAATAATGTTTTGAGGGAAGAGAGTTCCAGATTTCTATTCTGCTTTGTGTGAAGCTAGAGATCCTAATACTTTCCTGTGGAGGAATTAACTTTTGAAAAAAACAGCTGCCATCCCCACCCCCAGCCTCAAGCAAAATGGTCACCGAATGGCACAAATTTGATTATCAAACATAATGAAACTTACTCCTCTTTTATTTTCCTCAATGTAATTGAGGTAAGCTCATAATATGATGGCAAATCTTTACAGCTCATAAACAGTGCTTTGTTGTGCCTGTTTATTGAAATTAGCTGCAATCACAAGCAAGAAAATGACTGAAGGCATCTTAGAACAATACTCTGATTGTGCAGGGTTGTATGAAATTAAGTGCTTTCAGCTGTGCCTATAGTGTTAGCCTATTTATTCTGCATGTTCACACTCTGCTGTAGGTATAATCGGGAAACTCTGCTCTATTGCTACTTCTCCTTCACGTGTCTATTTCCCTGATAAATCAGTTATTTACAGAAGGTCAAGCCTAAATTTCACACCTCCACAAGCAAATAAAAGGCTTGGAAAGGCGATGTTATCAAAAGTTGGGAAATTTCCAGAATTCCCTGTCTCAATTAGCTACTTCTATTCCCAGAGAGGCCACAGAAAGCTGAAAAGCAGTTTAACACTTAAACCACTAAGTGTTTGCAGCTTACTCCAAATTGCTTTGTGGGATCAAGATCGATAGCAAAACCAATTATCTAATTTATACAATAGAATTCATCTCTTTTTTTTGAACGTGTAAAAGTATAAGAATTGTAGACATTTAACAGGTATAACGGAGTAAATAGACCTAAACAATCAAGGAAGGGCCAAGTAAATAAATTAAGAAAATGGTGCTTTTTCTACCAATTTAAGTTAAAATTAAAGTAGAAAAATCTCAATTTGCTTTGAGCAAGTTTTACTGAACAATGTAATTTATTATTTTAATAATAAATACTGCAAACTTTAAAAAAAGTCCCAGGATGTAAATCATTAGTAGAAATCAGAACATCAATGTGCTCAATGAAGAATCAAATTTCTGTGAAAAGATACTCAGATAAATGACAGAACTATTGACTCGGTTATTGTTCACGGTAAGAAAACACATATTTGCACCAATAGAAATTTCATATGTGAACCTTCACACAGCTTAATTTAAATACCAGAGCTATAACCTCATTTCACATGAAGTGGAGGAAAAGGCTTTGCGTTAAAATGTAAATTTGTAACTCTCAAGAAAATAACACTTTTTAGAGGACCAGCACTTTGATTACATTCCACAGTATTTTCCCTCTTAGTTTATATGATTACCCACTTGGGTTGGAGAACAGCAATCTGTTCAGATTTCATGATCAAGTTCAGAATCATACAACTATCTTTGAGCATTATTAGATTAGTGAGCTGAATATATGTAATAAAGCATTACAAGAATTGTTTTTAGCTCTGAGCTTTTGGGTGAGATTTTCATGACTGAGACAGGAGGTTTTGCCAATTCTCTGAATCTGTTGTAATAATAGGAATCTTGAATGATGCAATCGGGTGTCAGGATAATTGTGGGATGGAGTGAGAACATGCTGCCCACAGACACAACCATGGGGGCAGTTAAGTGCTGAGCTGGGTTGGTTAAAAAGGCCCATCTTGGTTCTGTACAAATTTGTTACAGTTTAGAAGTTTTCTGGCACTCATTGCTTGAGAGCCTGGCAACCGTAACTCTTCCATACCTTTCTTACTAACTTAAAGCAAACTTATGGCTCCCCATGTCCTTCATATTAACTCATTATCAATTAATGACTTCCTGTGGTCACTCATAACCTCCATGTCAAATTTATGTCAACTCAGTGACAGCTCATGCCTTACTCATATCCCCATGCTACCACCTTAGCTACCTAGCCTGTATCCACCATGGTCAATCCTCAGGAGTCACGTGGATATGAAAATTAATTCCTAATTTCTAATACATTCCACACTCATACACACTTGATGATGAAAATCAATCTCTTATAGAGTCACCCAGCATGGAAACAGCTCATGCTGACCATTATCCCAAACTAAACAAGTCCCACCTGCCCGTTTCTGGCCCATATCCGTCCAAACCTTTTCTATTCATCTACTTATCCAAATATCTTTATTCATGAAAACTTGTCAAAGTTTTTAAACCTGCTAATGTGGTTAAATGTTTCCAGAAAAAAAAGCAAATTCAGTTCTCTTCAGACACCAATTAAAACTAACAAATCCTTTAAAAAACTCTTTAAATTGTTAATCAACAGAGAGCCCTTTGTGGTAACCTCAGCCAATGTGAAAATTGAGCCTATGGTATTGAAACTATTCTGTGACACAAACCAGCCATCCAACCACATGAGCTAACTGACAATGAGTGTCTCCCTTGCTCAAACACTTCCTTCAACTGAGGCCTGGTAACTCTTTGATTAAACCACCTCCAATTGTCTCTCTGATGAGAGAGCAGGCCTTTTGGGACTGTAAAACTGGAATACCAGCTCTTGGGATAGATTAATTGAAAACTAATAGCAGATGTTTAAAGGGATATTTCAAAATACTCAGAATAAATATATTCTGACTAGAAAGAAAAATTCTAATCAGAGGACCCACCATCTGTGGTCAATTAAGTTAAGGAGCATCAACATTAAGGAGAAAGCACATAATTGCACAAAGATGAGTGGCAGATCAGATGACTGAACAGAATACAGAGAAAAGAAGAGAATTCCTCAAGGAGAAGAAAATTAGAGTATTAGAGAAAGCTAACTAGAAATGTAAAAACAGGTAGCAAGATTTTCTATCACTATTTTAAATGGCAAAGAAGGAGGGGCAGCAGGGGCAATAGTGGTATAGTTGTAATGTCACTGAAGCTAGTAATCCAAAATCCTAAGCCATTGGCCTGGGGATAGAGGTTCAAATCCTATTGTGGAAGATGATGAAATTTGAACTCAATTTTTTAAAAATCTGGAATTCAATGAATAAAGCTAGCCTAATGGTGTTGATGTAACATTGCCAATTATCATAAAAACCCATATGGTTTCCTAAATGCCTTTTAGGTATGAAAGCATGTTATTCTTACATGTGACTTCAGGCTGACAGAAATGTGGCTGACTCTTAACTGTTCCATGGGCAATTAGGGATAGGCAGAAAAGATCGGTCCAGCCAGCAATGTTCAACTCCAATGCACACATAGAATACAAAGTGAGTGCTGGTCTTCTAAAAAGTGAAAGTGGGGAGTTAATAATGAAAGGGCAGATGAAATCATCAAACATTTTGCTTCTTTTTTCAAAAACAAATCCAATAATAGCTGTAAATCAGGAGGTGGAAGGTAAAAAGGAACTAAGTGAAATTGCAGTTACTAGAGCAATGGTATAATGCAAGCAAATGGAGCCGTAGTTGAGTAGTCTTTGGGTCCTGCTAGACATTATCCTAAGGTTTTGAAAGAGGTGGCTGATGAAGCACTTGACGCATTGTTGGTCTGAAGTAATTGTTACAAGATCAACGGATCACGCATAGGATAAAGGGGGAACTGCAGAGATCCATCTCCTTGGACTTGTATCCATCCCCTCACCCTCACTTCTTGTGTGGAACATCATACTAACTAGTTTCTCCGCTCCCCCCGCCCACGCCCACTAGAATTGATTATAGAGGAAGGCCTACTACAGCTCTTTAAGTGGCCTGTTTGCTGGATGATAAGGAAGGCTCTACTCTGAAGAGTCAGTGGGGGATCCAGCCAGCTTTGTAGCCAGTGAGTAAGATGTCAGTCAAAAACAGAAGATTCCAGCCCTGATTGCTGGCGTGATAGAAAGTGCTGTCAGCACAACTAAATCACCTTCTTGACCCCTATCTTTGTCAAGCAAGTTTCTGCTAACAGTGCTCCATCTTCTAATGTCAATAAAGTAGCCAACATTCCTGTTAGTGTTTAAATTTGAATATGCTGGATTATACCTGCTTATGTAACACACAAAATATGTTGATTCCAAAATTCACAAAGAATAAAAAAGTAATGAAATACATATACTCAATGTTATTTCTCGATCTCCACTAGAAACAAAAAGGAAATGGAAGTTTTAAATAACTTAAATAAACATGAGTTGCCTTGATAGATCTAAATGGATCACAAAATCAAATAATCAATATTAAATATTTGAACCACCATCTTTTGTTATTCATCAAAGAAAAGCATACATAATTACATAGGGTGTTTGGAAATGGAGAACATTTTGTTTCTCTTTATGGCAATTCCTAGATCGAAAATGATGTTATTATTTATGCAGGAAATGGTGGAAATGTCAAAGAATCTGCAGCTGATATATTTGCATAGTCAGATACTGGTCAGCTTGAGCTATCCTCATTGCTGATAGAGTGTGATATGTTTGATACTGAATGTAATTATAAGCCATAATAAATTCAGCAGTTCTATAAAATGAAATAAACAGAACATGATGGGAAATGTGCAATGCTAAAATTAACAAATTAAGTAAAAACACAGATTAGTGTTTCTGTTATGCTTCTTCCTCAGAAGCAGCAGATGTTATACTACAATAGGAAGTAAATTAACTTTGCATAAAACCTCTTGTTAGCTTCTGGTGTTTCCATACCAGTAGATTGTTGATCTGGCAATATCCAATACTGAATGAGAAGAAATTTCTTCCACTTAAATCCTGTGAATTTGAGAGACATTCCTTTAGTTCCCAGAATAAACTCTACTCCCTATCTATCTCCATCTCTATCTCTGACAAATATCTGAGGCTGAAGAAGATTATTCACAACCTGAGTGTCATAGTTAACTCCAAGACAAACTTTCAACCATATTTCTTTGCCATCAGCAAGGTTAACAATTTCCACTTGTGTACCATCTTCAAACTGTACATCTCCTCAACTCATCTGTTGCTAAAACAAGCTTTTGTTCCTTCCGGACTTGTTTATTCCAATGCACTCCCCACTGACTTCCCTTGCTCTATCTACTGTAGACTTGAGAATATCTAAACCTCTGTTGCCCCTTGCCTTAACTATCAGCAAGTTCCATTCTCTCATTACTCCTGTCTCCACTGACCTCCACTCCACTGATTTCTGGTTTAAGCAACCCCTTGGATTTAACATTCTCAACTTTGTTTTCAAATCTTGTAAATTAGTATGTAAATGTAGTTGTTTTAAATTGTATCCAGGCTATGGTTGAATGTTTTAAGAGATAAGAAGAGCCCCTATAACAGTCAGCCAGAGGTGAAACAGCAGATAATTAAGAGGCCATCACAGCTACTGCTGTCTCACATGTTTCGCAGTCATCCTCTCTGGGCTGTGTACCCAATAAGACAGCCAGCAGCATTGCAAAGGTGGTAGCACCATCAATAGAGTTGGCCCCTGTTGAGACACTTTGGCTTGCCCTCAATGTAATCTTCCCAGTACACTGGGTCAGGCAGGGAGGCTGCAAGTCTTGTAAAATGTTGGTGAAAGGAGGACATGTTCCCATTGCAATTCTCACTGTTATCCCCAGATGTGGGAACAGTGGCTTTTCCACTCACAATCTTATTGTTTACTATTTTACTGTGATGCCAACACATTACTAGCATCAAAATACCAATCTACTAATCTACCAGCTGTTTCAAAGAGGCTTCCCACTGATTTCCCAGGGCCTTGAGAGGAGAGGGGACAGTCTCCTTTCCAGAGGTTGCAGGACCCACAAACTGGTCCTTCAGCAGTCATGGCCACCACTACAGTCCCACACTGCTCCTGGAGGGTTCAATGGTTGCTTGGGTCAACTAGTTGAGTCCCAGAACATCAACATTTAATGGCAGCCCTTTGACACTGCAATGTGCAGGTTCATTCTCTTCTCCACTTCGTGTCTCAACAGGGGCCAACTCTATTGATGGTGCTACCACCTTTGCAAAGCTGCTGGCTGTCTTATTGGGTACACAGCACAGAGAGGATGACTGCAAAACATGTGAGACAGCAGTGGCTGTGATGGCCTCTTAATTATCTGCTGTTTCACCTCTGGCTGACTGTTATAGGGGCTCTTCTTATCTCTTAAAACATTCAACCATAGCCTGGGTACGATTTTAAAAAACTACATTTACATACTAATGCTAGAAATATTCAAGGTTGATGCTTAATGTAGATATAAATGATACTGCACATAATGTTAGATAATACAACATGTAAATATGCATACCAAGACATATAGACAAGCTCAGTGCATTCCCCCATGAGACCTGACTCCAGCTATCTCTCTCAACTATGTGATGTTATATCATGATAACGTAAAGCATAAAAGCAAGGAGCAGGAGTCGTTTATTCAGCCCCGCGAGCATGTTCTGCCATTTGATAAAGGACACAGCTGATCTCTTTTCAGCCTCAACTTCACTTTCCTGCTCACTCTCCATAACCATTCAACCCATTACTAGTTCAAAATCTGTCAGTCTATCTCATCCTCCTTAATTTTACTCAATGTCACAGCATCCACCACATTCTGGGGTCGTCAATCCCATAGATTTGCAACCCCTTGAGAGGTTATTTTTCCTCAACATTGTTTTAAATCTGCTATCCCTTATCCTAAATCTTCTAGATTATTCTAGGTTGTCCCACATGAGGAAACATCCTTTCTACACCTACTTTGTCAATCACTGTTAGCATCTTATATACCTTAATTAGATCTCCTCTCATCATTTAAACTCTAAAGAGTACCGTTTAGACTCATGCCATTAACCCATTGCTCCATATTTGGAGAAAGTGAGGACTGCAGATGCTGGAGATCAGAGCTGAAAAGTGTGTTGCTGGAAAAGCGCAGCAGGTCAGGTAGCATCCAAGGAGCAGGAGAATCGACGTTTCAGGCATAAGCCCTTCTTCAGGAATGAGGAAGGTGTGCCAAGCAGGCTAAGATTAAAGGTAGGGAGGAAGGATTTGGGGGAGGGGCGTTGGGAATACGATAGGTGGAAGGAGGTTAAGGTGAGGGCGATAGGCCGGAGAGGGGGTGGGGGCGGAGAGGTCGGGAAGAAGATTGCAGGTCAAGAAGGCGGTGCTGAGTCCGAAGGTTGGGACTGAGATAAGGTGGGGGGAGGGGAAATGAGGAAGCTGGAGAAATCTGCATTCATCCCTTGTGGTTGGAGGGTCCCTAGGCGGAAGATGAGGAGCTCTTCCTCCAGGTCTGGCGATGGAGGAGGCCAAGGACCTGCATGTCCATATTTGGACACTAACACATCTCCACCTTCACCAAAATCTCATAAATCACAGACACAGTCTTTGTGTGGTTTGACAATGTTCCTTGATCTTCCTCAGATTTGCTTCTAAGGTTGATGTCTGGCATATTCCCTCTTTGCTCTGCGTCATTGTTCATTGTATTGGTCTATGTAGAGCTTCCAGTGGTTTCTATCTGATCATCAGATTCACAATAACAGCTATATTTATCCTTTCCTCAAAGATATTAAGGTTCTTTGATTTCTTCCCAGAAAACCTCATGATGTTTCCACCAAATGTAATCTTGGCTATTCTGTTTTCTCAACAATAATTCTCTTTTCATGGCAACATCACTGAAGAGGAATCAGAGTTAACGTTTCGAGGAAGGGTCTGAGATCCAGTTCTGAGGAAGGGTCACCGGACCTGAAACGTTAATTCTGATTTCACTTCACCGATGCTGCCGGACCTGCTGAACTTTTCCAGCAATTTCTGTTTTTGTTTACTATTTACAGCATTTGCAGTTCTTTTGGTTTTTATACCTTTTTCCTGTTTGTCTCAGATCCATATTCTTTCTCCAGGATAAACAATTGTTAATTCTCTTGTTCAATGTCAACAACTGAAGTTGTTATCTGTTTTTCTCTCTCTGGACTTCTTCCCATTGTTTCAGTTGATCGTGAACCTCCATATTAATATGTGGTCTTAAATGCTTGAACAAGGATAGAATGTGCATTTGCAGTGTCTCCCCATTAGTAATTCTGCTGGTGAAATCCTCATCTGCGTTCACAATCCTCTCCCCTTTAGTAACTGCTTTTATAGTCCCACCTACATTCATAGTTCTGAGTAAGAGACACTGGACCTGAACGTTATCTCTGATTTTTCTTCACAGATGCTGAGTTTCTCCAGTTATTTCCATCTTATGAAAATCCAGAATCGAGCCCAATCAGCACCATGGTGAGCTGGCATTGAGGAGGCCCAGCCAAACCAGCCTCAAGGCTGAGATTGATGCCCAGGACCCCATTGGGACCACTCACATGTCTCTTGGAGCAGCAGACCTCACTGATGCTCGGAATGGAGTTGAAGCAGATACCTACCCAGGAGATATGGGAGACACACTGGATTTCAGGTGAGACTGAAACTTCAGCGTGTTGTGCCCCCCTCCCCAGCATACTCCTGGCAAATGTCCAAGCCGTTGAGAACAATTCGGATGAAATTACAGCTAGACTCACCTTCCAGAGGGAATTGAGAGACTGCTGTGTGAACTGTTTTACAGAGACTTGGTTCACTGCTGCTATACCTGACTGTGCCTTACAGCCTGAGGATTTCTCAGTTCACTGAATGGACCACTCAGCATCCTTTGGCAAGGCAAGGAGCGGTGGGTCTGCCTCCTAATCAACACTTCCTGTTGCTCAGACATGGTGATCTTGACATATTATTGCTCCTGCCACACAGTAGTTCACCTCAACTATCCTGACAGGGGTTTACAAACCAACCCATGTAGAAGTGCAGTTAACGTAGTATCCAACATTACAAGTAGTCTTGAGACAGAGTACCTCAAGGCCTTGTTCATCATAGCCATAAGACCATAAGACATAGGAGTGGAAATAAGGCCATTCGGCCCATCGAGTCCACTCCGCCATTCAATCATGGCTGATGCGCATTTCAGCTCCACTTACCAGCGTTTCCCCGTAGCCCTTAGCCCCGTAGCCGATGACTTCAACCAGGCCAATCTCAAGAACATGCCCCCAAAATACCATCAACACATCTGCTGTCCTATCAGAGGGCTGGACATCCTTGACCATTGCCTATCAAAGATGCCTATCACTTCAACTCCAGTGCCCCACAAGGCTGCATACTCAGCCCCAACTGTATTCCTTATAGACTCACCATTGTGCAGCCAAATTTCACCTTAACTCCATTTACAAGTTATGATGAGACAGAAGACAGGAAAGTGGTTGAGTGCTTAATGTGTGGTGCAAAGACAATAATCTCTCTATCAACATCAGCAAAATGAAAGAATTGATCACTGACTTCAGGAGGTGGAGTGGACGGCATGTCCCTGTCTGCATCAAAGGAGCTAAGCAGGAGATGGTCGAGAGTGTCATGTTCCTGGGAGTGATAATCACCAACAATCTGTCCTGGTCCACCCACATAGATGTGACTGTCAAGACGGCACAACAATATCTCTATTTCCTCAGGAGGCTAAGGAAACTTAGCATTTCCATTACACTCTTACCAATGTTTATGGATGCACCATTGAAAGCATCATATTTGAATGCATCACAGTGTGGTTTTTCCTGAGACTGCAAGAAACAACAGAGAGTTGTAAACACAGCCCAGTCCATCACACAAACCAGCCTTCCATCCACTGACTCCATCTATACTTCATGCTGCCTCAGGAAAGCAACCAACATAGTCAAAGACCCCTCTCACCCCGGTTAAACTCTCTTCCACCCCCTTCAATCAGGTAGGAGATGTATAAGTTTGAATACACATACGAATAGATTCACAAACAGCTTCTTCCCTGCTTTTATCAGACTTATGAATGGACCTCTGAAATGTTCATTCTGATCTCTTTCTCTATCTGCACCTACTCTGTGGCTGTAACACTGTGTCCTGTACTCTGTTTTGTTACCCTGTTGCACTTTGTGCCTGTATAATATGTAAAAAAACACTTTTCAATGTATCTGAGTACATGTGATAACAAAAACTAACCAATCACATGCCAATAAGTATTACACGTGTTGTTGATCTCACCGAGGATGTTTAGCTTTTGTGATGTTGATTCTCCTATTTCTTAGTATCTGATTGCATTTTACTTTCATTACTTGCTGGCTTAGAATGACAATATTTGTTGAAATGATTTCTACCACAACTGTGACATTCAGTTCTCCCTGCTGGGCAATCATTTCTCTTTTGAGCCTTGTTCCTGCCACATCTGAAGCATTTGAAAATGGACCCTTGCGCACCTTCAGTATTGTTGGTGGGCTTTCTGGTTTTAGGCCTAGTTTCTGTAGCAGGTTGTTTGGCTTATTCCATGGAGCCTTGGCCTCACCTCATACTGTTCCACAGTTTAACTTGCAGACCTCAGGTTGGCTTGCGAAATGTGCCACATTGCCAAGTGTTAAATCCTCTTTGAACTGTAAAAGAATCTGTCAGTGCCTCATCCTCACTGATGATTATGTGATTGCTTATTAATTCATCCCTTAAGTTGCCATATGCATAATGCTGCTCATCAATTGAGCTTGTTGATGAAGCAATCAATAGACCCCCTGGTCTCTACTTTTGTTTGAGTCAAAAAGTATGGTGCTGCAAAAGCACTGCAGCTCAGGCAGTATCCGAGAAGCAGGAGAGTCGACATTTCGGGCACAAGCCCTGCATCTATCTTTCTTTGTTAAATCTAAACCATTCAATTATTAGACATTTCTGGAGCACTGAAATATGTATCAACAGTTTCTGGACTATATCAGAAGAAGATGAAGTCTTGTGCGTTTCTTTTCTGGTCAACATGTCATCCTCAGTAGTTCCAACTGCACAGAGTCAAATATTGACCTAATTATGCTGGTCCTTTCTGGGTAACCCTGAAACTGTTCAAAGCCAAGCAAAGCGTTTTCTCTGGTTGGCCCACATGTGTGCTTGTTGTGACCTTCTACTCTTAAGAATAGACCTGTTATGTAGTTGAGAAGTTCCCATTCTCCTTCCTGCTGTTCTGCTGTTTAGAACTCTTAACCTTCTCCTGGGTTACTGTGAATTGTCTTGGCCCATTTATTATGCTAAATAAATACAATGTTTTACAAGGGACTCAAGGTTTTTGGAGGTATACAGCAAAGTGGAGGTGAGGCCACAATAAGATGAGAATGATGATATCAAATGGTGGAGTGGCTGAAAGATCCAAAAAGTCTATTTCTGCTCCTCAGTTCCATATTTTCCTTTATGCACATGTGGACTAAAATAACCCTACCAGATAAAAGAAAAAGTGTGAAAAGATCATTTTCACCTGGAGAGAATTGGAAAGCCTGCAAAACCTGCCTGTGCAGTGTTAAGGTGTGTGATGCATCCATGCATACATTTTCCTATTTAAGTTACTTGTTTAAAATAGTTCTCAGAACAGCAAAAAACACAAAGTAAATTGCACTGATTTATATATGTATTCTGTAAGAATTGCAACCAATGATAGGTTATATGATGGTCGCCAATCTTAGGCATCAAATTTCACTGAATTAAAAGGAAACATAAAAGGACACGGGAATGATGAAAGAAATGTGCTTGGATTGATGCAATTAAAAATATTTACAAAATCTAGACAGTTCTCCTTAAGATCCTGTAAGAAATTCTAAAGTCCTTGTTAACATTTACTTATTTTTAATGGAAACCTGAACTACAACACAGCTACAACTCTTAAAATTATTACTCACTCCTACTAGCACACTCACTAATGTGCTGATGTTCACAACATGCACATGTAAAAAAAAATCAGATCACAGAAGGCAAGGTCTTCTATTTTTAAATTTCTTTTTAATTAAGGCCATATTATTTCCCAATATTTTTAAAAACGTTATCAAAGTTCCACTGGGAGCTGTGTGTGATAAATTAAATTTTGCAACAGATACTTAGTCTAGTAACTCATACTTCTGCAATATGTTACTGTTATGCCCATATTTACGTTGCTATAGAAGAATAAGGGTTCAGGCACTAATCAGACATAAAGATTTTAAGGATCAGTAATGATGGTAGAAGTATGACAGCCCTTTTTGGTAGGTCAAAATCATACTTATCTATGTTTTCCCCACCCTTTGTTGGTGAGTAAAAGGCTGGAAAAGTGCGATAACAAATATCTATCAATTTATCTCTCGAATCCATTAGAACATTACAGCTTGCCTGTGGACAAGTCCTCAATTTTTTAGGATCCCCCGTGAGGAAGAATGAATTGGGACCCCTTCATTCAACTTGTCCCTCAATGGGTCACAAACATGTTAATTTATAAAGGATATTTTAGCTTGTGAAAACCATTTCCCAGCCAAATATATTTGATGAAGGGCCTATGCCTGAAACATCGACTCTCCTGCTCCTCGGATGCTGCCTGACCAGCTGCATTTTTCCAGCACCATACTTTTCAACTCAAATATATTTATGTTTTAAGATCAACTAGTTTAACCAAGGCTTCTTGAGTTTAAGGCAGAGTTGAGTTTACTAGTGACTAAAATGTGAGAGAAGATAATAAAAGATGATGCACACACACCTGGATTAAAATGAGAGGTGAGTCCAAAGAAGCAAAAATGAAAACGGAATCTATAAATCAGTCTTTGGCTTGTCCATGATGAATTGATTGTGAAACATTGTAGCTGGCAAGTTGAGAAATTTCAGTAATGCTTTTGAGCAGTTCTTTGGAGAGACTTTGTTCTACAGCTTGTGAAAAAAAGTTTATCCAGTTTCCTCAGACAGTGACTTGCTTTCAACAGTCAGAGAGATTTTATTCCTTTTCACCTGAACACACAGGAGTGTGTAGTAGAAGTTGTCAGTTATCCCCTTCACAACATACTTTAGCCCAGTGAAACACACCAGCATGCCAGCTCTCTAACACACTAACGCATCCAGACTCAGGATTGCATTTGGCTTTTAACCTCCTTTGTCCTGTATTCCTGGGAGGTTAACATATAAACATGTACTTCACCCAGAACTGCTTTTCTTTCAATTCAATATGTCTGCAGTCTGTGACACAATACACAGGTGATCACAATTCATTTTTCTGAAACATGCATTTCCATTGGGGTATTGCTGCCTGTAGTTCCTTTGATGCTATTCAGGTGTGACATTCTATGAGTCTTCTCAGTATAATCCACACAGGAATTGGAGACAGTCACTGAATTTGCCTCGCAGCCATTTATTTTTAACATCTTTCTTTTTAAAAAAAAGCACATGCTGGGAAAAGTCTTATTGATACCTGAACAACGGGGGCCATGATGAGAGATGTGGCAGAATTGTGCAACTAGTGAGTCTTATCTCAGCATCAAGAAGAACATGCCACACCATTTAACTAAGCTCTGGGTATCTCAGGCGTTTCTCATCTGGGGTATTGTGTGCAGTTCCAGTTTCCACAATGTAGGAGGGATGTGAAGATTTTGAAGAGGGTGCAAAAGAGGTTTACCAGGATGTTGAACCCAAAGAGAGAAAATGCTGGAAAATCTCAGCAGGTCTGGCAGCATCTGTAAGGAGAGAAACGAGCTGACATTTTGAGTCTAAATGACCCTTTGTCAAAGCTTGAAGTGTACTAACTATAAGGAGAAGTTAAACTTGGATTGTTTTTGCTACAGCGTTGGGGGCTGAGATGCAATCTGATAGAAGAATATAAAAGTACGAGAGACGTAGATAGTCTTTTTCCCAGGGTAGAAATGTCAAACACGAGGTGGCATCGGTTTAAGTTGAGAGGGTAAGAGTTTAAAGGAGATGTGTGAAGCAAGCTTTTTTACGCAGAGGGTGGTGGGTGTTTGGAACATGCTGTCAGGGAAGATTACAGAATCAGATAAGATAGCAAACTTTAAGAGGCATTTAGACAGACACATGAACAGGCAGGAATAGACTGATACAGACCATGACTCGATGGGACTAGTTTAGAATGATGAAGCACAGACATGAGAGCTAATGGACCTGATCCTGTGCTATACTATTCTGTGTTCTTAGCACTGGTCAGTTGCTTTAAAATGGTGTTATTGCTTGTTAACCACTTCATTAACTGCATATCTTGTCTTATTAATATGTAGATTTCTATTGTGCTTTTTGCTGCTAGCAAACTGGATGCCAAGATTTCTTGACATGGAGTTCAGAATAAGGACCTGGTGACTTTAACTCACTGCTTGCTCCAATGTACCTCCATGTTGGACATCAAGCACCAATATCTCAGGACACAGTCCATAGGCCCTAGCCATGTCCATGAACATTGGCATCAAATGTGTACCAGACTCTAAGAGCTCCTGTGGGCCGTGTTCAACCATATCAAGTACAATTCTGCACTGGAAAGCTACAAAGTATGAGCAACAGCAATTATCATTGTAATCTAGATCCAAGGACTCTTTGCATCTGGGTACAGGCACCCAGCTCATGGACTGGATCTCTGGGCTGGTTGCATATTCACTTAGTGCTTACTCACTTTCAGCCTCCGTGTTTGCTCACAGCATCCCTGCCTTGTATTGCCCTGCTGATTCTTTTATATTAGGCATGGTCAGTCAGTCACTCAGGGTAGTGAGAGTCAGGATTCTCTCTTCTTAAGAAGCTGAATGTCAGGAAGCCCACCACCAAAATTAATTCTTTCTGCCCTATTGTGGGATGTTTTCCTGCTGGAATGAAAGAGAGGCAGGAATTACAGGAGATGAAAGTGGATGGCACAGACATGATATTTGATGCAGGTGAAGAAGTGTCCTGAGTGAGTGAGCAGGCAACTTCGAGGGCATGCACAGTTCGAAGTGTTCAGGCATTGGTGTGGATTAATGTGAGTGAGGAAGATGTTGCAGACCATACGACAATGGCAGACTATGAGCCTTGTTAGGAGGTGTATGCAATAATAGAGTGAGTGCAAGAGACGATGATGGCACTTTTGCTGGTGGAGTAAAGAAAGCTACTGACCTTCTTCCTACAGTCCTGTGCATTCTTTCAGACAGCTTGGACTAGTCTGGCCTGGTCCGGCCTCCACTGCAGGTCATGGGGAAGGGGATGAGTCCAGCAGGATGACCATGAAGCTACCATTAATTGTTCTAAAAACCTAACTGGTTGTCAAAAGTTCTTCTGCTGTCCATACCTTGTCTTTCCTAAATGTGAGCCATGCCTGCACCAATGTGATTGACTCTTAACTAATTTCTGAAATGGATAGCAAGCTGATTAGTTCAAGGGCATTATGGGATGGAAAATAAATACTGGACTTCCCATTTATGTGCACATCCCATGAAAAGATCGAAAAGGGGCACAATGACAACAAAGTTAGCTGATTGACAACCAATGGAGAGCTCCAGTGAATTGTTGGTTTTCAGGCTGAAGTAACATGAGGGGTTCCTCAGAAGTTTATATCAAAAGCATAGCTTTTCTTGATCAATAATTGTAATCTAGGCTCAGAATGCAGGGCGAAATTTACAATGACAATAGTTCCAGGAATAAAGGACCTCATTTGGTTGGACAGCTTGAAGAATCCAATGTTATTTTCCTTAGAGAAGGGAAGATTGAGAGATTTGATAGAGGTATTCAAAATCGTGAAGGGTCTAGACTGAATAAGACCATAAGACCATAAGACATAGGAGTGGAAGTAAGGCCATTCGGCCCATCAAGTCCACTCCGCCATTCAATCATGGCTGATGGGCATTTCAGCTCCACTTACCAGCGTTCTCCCCGTAGCCCTTAATTCCTCTCGACAACAAGAATCTATCAATCTCAGCCTTGAAGACATTTATCATCCCGGCTTCCATTGCACTCCGTGGCAATGAATTCCACAGGCCCACCACTCTCTGGCTGAAGAAATGTCTCCGCATTTCTGTTCTGAAATGACCCCCTCTAATTCTAAGGCTGTGTCCACGGGTCCTAGTCTCCTCGTTTAACGGAAACAATTTCCTAGCATCCACCTTTTCCAAGCCATGTATTATTTTGTACGTCTCTATTAAGTCTCCCCTTAATCTTCTAAACTCCAACGAATACAATCCCAGTATCCTCAGCCGTTCCTCATATGTTAGACCTGTCATTCCAGAGATCATCCATGTGAATCTCCGCTGGACATGTTCCAGTGCCAGTTTGTCCTTCCTGAGGTGTGGGGACCAAAACTGGACACAGTACTCCAAATGGGGCCTAACCAGAGCTTTATAAAGTCTTAGTAGTACATCTCTGCTTTTATATTCCAACCCTCTTGAGATAAGAGACAACATTGCATTCGCTTTCTTAAGAATAGTTATGGAGTCACTCTTCCCACTGACAGAAGTGTGGATATGCTGAGCACACTGATTAAGATGTAGGACAAAATAGCAGATAGAGAGAGAAAAACATATGCAGAGCAAGGGATTAGAATCTGGAATGCACTACATGCGTGTTGGAGGAGGATTTGATGATAGCTTTCAGAAGAGATTGTTAGCTGAAGAAAAAAAATTACGGGGCTATGGCGAAAGGGCAGTAGAGTGCGATTAGCTAAAGTACACCTTCTGAGAACCAACATGGACCCAATGGACTTTCTAAAATATAATCAATCTATGATTCTCTGATTCCAAGCAATATGACATCTGCATGGAATAGTCTAAAGTATTTACATTGGTTGAAAACGTTAAAAGGCCACTGTTGTGTAATGTAATACCGCTCGATTTATGCAAAATTATAACAAAGAACTAAATCTAATGTGTTAATCAGGAAATTTCTCTGTTCACACTGATTCACTGAACTACTTCACACATTTGCATCAAATTTACAAAACCCTAACTTGCAGACAGATAGTTAGACATGCTTTTCCAGATGCTGTAGCTGAAAGTTTAACATTTTGACAAGTCCATTATTTCACGAACAATAACTTCCGTTGTAATATTACTTTCCAGCACACTTAGAGGTGTACTCCAGCACAAAGCTCAGTGAAAATTTCATCTTCGGGTTTCCCTTACAGAAACAGACTCTTCACTTCCGTTATTTTCAGCTTACAAATGTACCTTTAACACAAAGTGACCTTCTGATTGAGCCGATTTATACCGATTCACTTGTCGAGATATTAAACATGACATTTCAAGTTACTCTGTCCCCAAGCATCACTGTCCTTCCATCCTTCCGCAGTGTGATCAATAGAGTTTCCAGGCAGCAATAGTCAATCACAAATTGACCAATTTTTACCTGCGAAAGAACGGAAATTTCTGTAACAGTTCCCGTATAAAAAACTACGTGTAGAATACTTTATTCTCTACCCATTCAGAACTGACCAGGTAAAGTACAATACATTCTGACCCATCTGAGATCACAGGTGAAGCTAAATGTCCGTCAAACTTTTATTTTTAATATTAAAAAATTCATGCTGTCTATCTTTTTGGAAACTGCTTTCCAAATATTTTGCTACTTAGTCGTCTCCCTATGAAATGATTTAGAAGCAAGTTAAACGTTTTAAATATGACAGTATTTTCATGAGGGATTCTCCATTAGCAGATCGGGTGAGAGTATTTCCTTCACAGCTACCATTTTAGTTGGCACACAAGAACAATTTTAAAAAATATAGAAAAACAGATTTACTCAAATATTTGCCTCATCTTGATCATGTCAAATTGTAAAGTATTTGATGTATGTTTGATTATTCTCTCTAATCACTGCAGTATCATTGCAACTAAATCATATCCATGATGAGATTCTGAGGAGCAAATTCTGACGTTCTACATGGTGAAAACTAAGTATCAATTGTTTGTTAAACTACTTGCCTGATAAAGAAGAATTGGTTTAGATGAGTAGGCCATATAGTGGGCAGTTAGCCAGCACCAATATGCTGCTAAATGGGAAGAATCAGCTCTCATCAACAAGTTTCAATGATTCTCAGCAAGTTGTTTTATAATGTTCATTGGTTCTGGTCTCAAGTCTGATTTTTTTTTTCAAACATTAAACTTCAAAAATCAAAGTGGATTACCTTTGCATTTGCATATACTGTACACAATATATTTGAAACGTTTGAGATACTCCACAATCAATTTGAGTTCGGGTCCAAGGGAACCTATTCAACTGAATTACTGTGGCTAGCCAAGAAAATAATATAAATTCCTTCACATTGTTATGGACAGGGGAGAGATAGTCAGATGATTCATGTTTTTTCTACCTTTTGACTAACTGCAACAAGATATTTTTAAAGGAAATGTTTTAACTCCTTGAGTGCTGTGACTTTGAAGAACACACAAAAGGGGTGTGTAGGTTTATGCTGAACTTAGCAGTACCTCTGGATGTAATATATTGCAGATGCCAAGAGCTGTAATAAACATCTATTGAATCATCCAGTACTACATGAATCACATCACCTTCTGAGAAGGTGAAAGCTAAAGTAAGTATCATCTCAGGGTACGAATACCCTGCTGTAGGAAAAGAGCCCATGACTGCATCCTTGGCAGATCACGAGAGTTGAACATACCATTGTTAACCTCAGTACCTGTTTATAATTAAACAACATCCCAATGCTCATATATCACATCAGCATAAGTTGATTTGATATATGCTGGTTAATTGCTGGTAATTTGTCATTATATATGTATTGTAATGAGGATCTTCAAGACCTTCAATCACATTTTGCAAATATTTCATCCTGGATTCAGATGGAGTGGTTTATGTAGAAAATTTCAGAGTTTACAGACCAGGACCTGTTGTCAGACATGTGGTCACCATTATTTATCAGGGGGATATCCTTGAATTTCTCCATTTCAGATACTTTATGGCCCTGGTTGGTGACTTGTCTTTCCAGTATTTAGACCTTTTCACAATACACTTCTGAATGAATATTTCTTCATTTGTCAGTCAAGTAGTTTACTTTTTTTCTCATGACTAAAGAATCTCCTTTTAAAACTGAGTGTTCCTGCATTTTCATCAATGGGTCTTGAGCTGCACCCTGATAACTACAGAATAGATTATCTGTGAATTAGACAATTTTCTGTGCAACATAAATAGTCATTTATTAGGAGAGTTCAAAGTGATCATTAAATCCAAGCTCATTTAAACCTCTGCTGCCCATACCTTAATTCACATCAAGAACTGTTTGATCACTGACCTAACTTGGCTCCTGATCTCTAAACTCTGAAATTTTCTACATAAACTACTCCATCTGAATTCAGGAATTCATTTTAAAAATCTTTTCCTCTGTCTGCCTCTTAATCCTCCTTAAAGACACTCTTTGAATCCTATTCATTTAATCAAGCTTTCTGTCAGTAAATCATCGGACAAAGAGGTGCCATATACTGTGTCTGAAAATAGCTACTAATGTTTCTTTCAGTTCTCCAATTTGGTTTTCCTAATAAGAGTCCAACAGCTCACTGTGGAGCAGTCTTAAACTAAGAAAATCATTGGCAATGCTTTTAACTGGCAAACAACCTAGAATGTTCTTTAGCCAGTCTCCCCCACAGCTTTGTTTTTTAATTGTTTCTCAGTACTTTCCTAAATTAACTAAGAGAGAAAGAAAGAAAGAAAGAGAGAAAGATAAAAGAGAGAAGGAAAGAAAGAGAGAGGGAAAGAAGGAAGGAAGGAAAGAAGGAAGGAAGGAAGGAAGGAAAAAAGTACGGAAGGAAAAAAGTGTTGAAGCTTTGTTTGTAGGCACTTCAAACCTCAAAGTCTCCTACACTGAAATGAGACAAATGATCAGTAAATCTGTTTTAGTGGAGCTGGTTGGCTAAATACCTGGAAAAATTCACTTGTTTCTCCTTCAAGTACTGTAGCACATTTAATTATTGTATATCAGTTACAATCTTCATCCGGAAGATGACACTACTGGTAACGTAGGTTGTCCTTCATATTAGGCTATGTTTTCTGACGTGAATCTATATCATGTGCTATCAAATAAAAGCTACCACTGAATCAAACTTATTGGAGTAATAAAACAGATCAAACTAAAACATGTTCTACAAGAATACAAGAATTAGGACCACAAATAGACCCTATAGTTCATTTGAGCCTGCACCACCAAACAATACCATTGTAACTAACCTTGTTCATCAACACCATTTCCCGACTGTTCTGAACTTTTGATTCAGAGATGCGATGAAATTATTTCTACGAGAGGGTTTGAATATTTGGAACTCACTTTGGAGCAGGGTCTTTGAATTTTTTTGAAGGCAAAGGCGGATAGATTCTTTAAGAAGAAGAGTATAAAAGGTTATCAGGGAGTGGGTATTTGTAGTTCCAATAGCCTGAAATGGCTTACTCCTGTTCATTGCTTAAATGTCCACAACCCCTTCAAAGCATTTCTTTCACTCCATATCAGTCCTAAATGATTATCCTCTCATACTGAGACTGTGCTAATAAAGTAACTGCCATTGTGTCACAGGAAAACTGACTGTATTTTAAATTCAAATCAAGAAGTTGTACTTAATTGTTCTGATTAGATTGTGCATGAAACTATAATCAGATAAAGTTTATATGTTTGAAGATTTAGAATTGACATTTGGTTACATGTACATCTGGAAGCAAGGGATCAATGTTTAACAAAAGATATTGATAAAGCGGTGATGGTGTGTTACAGTTCACTCAGGGAGTCCATGTTGCTAGTCCATGTTGCTATAGCAACATGTATTTTCACATCCATTTTGTAATCTGGAACTATGGATATGATGGTGAAAGCTCCAATTCTTTTTCTCCCCTTCACATGACTGGCCGGGAATTACTGCAGTTCTTACCTCTTACTACATGTTGGAAAGGATTTGTATTCTGATACTCCAACTGTTTGACTATGGTATGAATGTACGTTGCTCTGCCTTCAGTTCCTGCATTGGGAGCTGTTTCCACAGTTCTTGTCACAGAGGCAGGGAAATTACCCACTGTCCCTGGGGCCTATATGGTAGGCAAACATATAGGGAGTAACCTTTTCTGCTGATAAGTAGCATAATGAGAATCATTTAAATTAATTACTTTAAAAAAATTATGATCACAATGCCCTGGCTGAAAGTGTGGCAAAATAGATTCCACAGTAACTTTCAAATGTGAATTGGATACATACACAAAAAAGAAACAAAATGCAGAGTTAGAGAGATAATGCGGGGGAATGGGACTAATTGGTTAGCTTTTTGGCAGAGTGGGCACAGGCCTGAATGACCATTTTTTTCTACTACAGAATTCTGATTCCATGATATTGTTTGTTAAAGGTAAACTCAAACACAATCAGAAGATGTTGGAGAAACTCAATAGGTCTAGCAGCATCTATAGTGAGAGGAATAGACTTAATGTTTTGAGTATGAAAGGTTATCAGGGAATAATAACCTCTTCTGCAGAATACCTTTCTTCTTCCAGATCTATTACAGACCTGCTGAGTTTCTCCAGCTTTCTCTGTGTTTGTTTCAGATTTCCAGCCTCTCCAGTATTTTGCTTTTATTCATGACAAACTCACGCAAGTGCATTTCTGCTTCACTGTCTGATTATATTTTTCAAATAATAGATAATATTAATAGTAGACAGAATCATATCAATGCCACACAGAGCCATGTTTCTGAATTTTTAACTTCCACAGACAGCAATGAGCACTTGATGGAAGTAAGTTCTGTATTCACCACAGAGTGGATTATGTGCCCATTATAGAACCCTACAGTTCTTCAGCAGGCAGTCAGTAATACTGTCATCCCACCAGCCAAATGATGAATGGAAATATTGCACCAGTTATGTTTTATGGTTAATCCTGGTTTGCACAGAAATGCAGATTTTTAACAACTAATATCATAGAGACAACTTCAGATCTCATTCTAAGGCTAGTATGTCCAATCATGCAATTTTCCCCCACAATGCAGTGGACTGAAATTTTAAACTGCAGGCTTAGGTGTGAGGCTTGTATCCACAATTTCCTGGTGGAGAAAGTAAGAGTCCTGCCGTCTGAGCCAAGATTGCGCTCTTTACTGTTTGTTCTCTTAGCTTGAGAACAAAGACTATTGTCCAGCCCAAGTCAGAGATTTTTTTCTTAGCTTGCAGACTATCTCTAGTGCATCCATCACTGGAAACAAGTGCTGGCAATGTTTCACCTTCAAGTACTTTCCTTACTTGGGCAAATGCAAAATGCTGAGCACACCATTTATCATAGTTTAAAGCCAGAGTTGGAATCACAACAAAGCTAATCAGGGCTCAATCCCAACGTTTCATTCAGAATTCCAATGTTTTCAATGACACTCAATGCACAAGCCTGGATTCTCCAAAGGGGCCCCATTAGTTAGTCCACGATAATTATAGTGTACTTAAATTATGAGAATCAGTTCCACAAAACTTTCTGACTGTAAATTACAGATTTATAAGTGGGAACTATGCTTAATGTTTTTTGGAGTGCAGTAGTCACATTTGTATCATATCACTAATGATTTTAACTTCATCACATTCCACTTGCTGGTGCATGACAACAATGCAACCTGGTAAAGTTAATGATTTGGAGATGCCAGTGTTGGACTGGGGAGTGCAATGTTAAAAATCACACAACACCAGGTTACAGTCCAACAGGGTTAATCGGAAGCACTAGCTTTCGGAGCGCTGCTCCTTCATCAGGTGGTTTAGTGCTTCCAATTAAACCTGTTGGACTATAAGCTGGTGTTGTGTGATTTTTAACTTGGTAAAATTAAACCAGTTTTAGGCATAAAGGGGCTGAATTAGGTGGGTGCATTGGTCCCTCAGTCTCCTGGCTACGTATTGGAAGAATGGCTGATCTGCAGTCATTTAGCAGCATTTCGACTCTGACCCATAGACACTCACAGCACAGAAAGAGGCCATTCAGCCCACAGTGTTCATGTCAGTCAACAAAGACTACATTAATCCCATTTTCTAACTTTTGGCCCATAACCCTAGAAGTTATGATAATGTAAGTGATTATCTAAGTACTATTTAGATGTTGTCATCTAAATGGTATTTTACACAGTTACAGCATAACCAACTTTCTCTTAGTATTCTATGCCTTGGCTGCAAAGACAAATATCCAAAATGCCTTTTTAACTATCTTATCTACCTTCAGGGATCTGTGAATATGCCCACCAAATCTTCTGTAATCTCAGTATTTATTGTGTAACCCCTTGCTTTGTTAGCCTTCTACAAGTGCATTGCCTCACACTTTCCCTGGATGAATTACAATGAATGAATGCACGAGCGTTATTGTTATTGAGCTATAGGGATAGGCTGAACAGGCTGGGGCTGTTTTTCCTGGAGCATCAGAGGCTGAGGGGTGACCTTATAGAGGTTTACAAAATTATGAGGGGCATGGATAGGGTAAATAGGCAAAGTCTTTTCCCTCGGTCGGGGAGTTCAGAATTAGAGGGCATAGGTTTAGGATGAGAGGGGAAAGATATAAAAGGGGCAGCTTTTTCACACAGAGGGTGGTACGTGTATGGAATGAGCTGCCAGAGGAAGTGGTGGAGGCTGGTACAATTGCAACATTTAAGAGGCATTTGGATGGGTATATGAATAGGAAGGGTTTGGAGGAATATGGGCTGGGTGCAGGCAGGTGGGACTAGATTGGGTTGGGATATCTGGTCAGCATGGACGGGTTGGACCGAAGGGTCTGTTTCCATGCTGTACATCTGTATGACTCTATGTAGTCAAAAGAGTACAGTGAAATGATAATAAGTCACCACTTACAGTGCCATCTTAGGAATAAAAGTACCTAAGTAGAGCTTCCTCTGTTACAAGTTAGTGACAGTGTAATAATGTCAACAACACGCAGCACAGCTGAGGTACAGAGCGCCTACATACAATCCATAGTTACAGAATAGAGAAATAAAGAAAAAAAATTGCTTTACAGTTTTACACATTATCTCTATAGGTCAGAAAAAACAAAGTTAAAAAGACAAACATCCTAATCTCTCTCCAAGGGCTCTCCACAACAGATCAGTGCAGAGGTCCTCCACATGATCTGACTGCTTGCTGCTTCTATGCACTGCATTGGGCCACCACTCCTGCTGCACACTGGGGTCACTGCCCCCACTTTGCTTTGGGCTGCTGGTTGCTGGTGTCCCTGCTTCAGGCCACTGCTCTGCCCAGCTGACCAGTCCATTGATATCCTCCTATGGTATATGACTATCCTCCTACTATTTACCACCCTACCAATGTTTACGACGTATACAAAGTTGTTCATCATTCCCCTTGCACTGCAACTAAAAATGGAATCCTTTCTCTGCTATCCCATTTTATCACATGTATAGGCTAGAGAGATGAATTGGGATCAATTTGCCGAGGATAAAAGTTATATGGAAGGTCAGCAATGCATATCAGGTCCCAGGATCATAAATCATGAAAGTATTATGGATGCAAATGTTTAGACTTTTAAATGTATTTCTGTACATATAAATATATATATTTGCCACACCATAGAATCAGTCACACAGAATACTATATATATATATATATATATATATATGTAGTCTGCGTGACTGATTCTATGGTGTGGCAAATTTACAAAATGAAATTGGATAATAATCTCTTCAATTTAGAAAATATATGGGCTATTCTTTCCAGCAGGACATGTGATTATTTTTAAAGTTTTAAAATAAAACATTTGATTTTAAACAGGAAACTGGCTAATACAAATGATTCCTTAGTCATGAACATCACTCACAAAATATGCTACGAATTAAAAGCAATTTATTTTTAGGTGAGGCTAACCTTTTCATAATGGTTTTTTCCAAAATCAAGAAGAAATAGTTGTCAAGCATTCTTTTTTTCTCCGTTCCAGCATATGCCATTCATGATTGTCAACTTTTAAATTTTGTTTTCTGAAAGTACTAAAATTATATTGGCAAATTGGCTCCTTAATTCATCAGTGTTGAAATTTCCTAATGACAAAACCAGCAGATAAATGCATTTCAAATTACATTACTCTGACCTTTCTGTTACTTGCATTAGATTATTAACTCTTAAAATAGCGAACAAATATCATCAGATAACATTGAACACTCGCTTTCTGCCATTACTTGCAGTAGTTTCTACCCTAAAGTATTTGTAAGGAAAGAAAGCTTGATAATGGGGGGGTGACGTTGCAAAGAGTTTTCAGCTGCAACTAGGTGATTGGCAGTGGAGACCTCTTTCAGTCAGACTAGTTTAAGACATGAAGTCTAACTGGTGTTAGTACAAAGGAGTACAATAATGCTTACCTGTGGAGTACTGCAGAAAGGGAAAAGTTGGAATTCGTGATTTGTCCCTAATTACCCATGGACACTTAAAGATTTGAATGATTCACCTATATAAATCTTAAAATTTGATTGAACTCTAAGAACCTAATCCCTCCCCCGCCTACTAAGAATTTGATGTTCAGGTCTGGATTTCTCAGCATGTCCAAGAAGCTCTCTGTTGCCAAAACTAGATTATTGTTGCTTGACTGATTTCACAACCACCCATTATCACAGTAGGGTGCTTGCCTTTTACAGCTTGATTGGCAGCTCCATATGTCAGTCTGGATATTTGTGCCCAAGTCCTGGAGAGTGGGACTTGAACCCTTAACATTATAATTCAGAGGCAATTGTATTATTGACTGAGCCACAGTTAACACACAATAATATTTTATGACTCATTACACACATTAAATATTTTCTTTCCCTCGGTGTTATGGACCAGGCCAAACTCCTGAAAACATTTCAAGAAAGTAGCCCAGACCCTAACTTTGCAAGTTCTTTTAAGCAGATGTAATGTGGATATTCCAGGAGGGATGCAGTTGGTCAAACCACATTGTTTTAAACAAAACAGAATTTATTTACAAGGTTATTGAATGAAACACAAACAAAAAAGAACAGAATACTGACTAACAATCTATCCAAAAACCCAATAGATCATCCAACCATCATCTCAACTTAATGATGCTGTTCCAAATACATCAAAATGCTGTCTAGCTAACTCACCACTCTATTTAACCATTCCCTAAAATTTGATACATTGTACATGTGGTCTCTGAATTCTGACTTAGCAATTTCTCCTTAATGAACTTTAGCGGTCCTCTCACTTAATGACCAAAAACCAATTCAAATGGACTGAATTTGTTCGATTCATTTGGTGCATCTCTGATCACAAAAAGCACAAACGGAATTCCCTTATCCCAATCATCTGGATAGTCCTGACTATAAGCCCTCAACATGGTCTGTAATGTCTGACGTCACCTTCCTAGCACTCCCTGTGACTCCAGATGATATGTGGTAGATTTGAATTATTTTATTCCTAAGTTGTCCAAAAGTTCCTTGAATAATTTTTATATAAAGTCTGACCCTTGATCTAATTGGATCTCTGTGGGTAGTCCATATCTCGCGAAAAATTTGAGTAATTCCTCTACAATTCTTTTAGCTGTGATATTGCATAATGGAGATCGCCTCTGGAGATCTGGTGGACCCATCCATTACTGTTAATAAATTCTGATTCCCACTTTCTGTTTTAAGTAGGGGTCCTACACAATCAATTAAGACCCTTGTAAAAGGTTCCTAAAATGCAAGAATAGGTATTAAAGGTGCGGGTTTTATTGCTGCCTGTGATTTTCCAATTACCTGACATATATGACATGTCTAGCAAAATTCAACTCCATCCTTGTGCAGTCCCGGTAGGTAAAAATGTTGCTGTATTTTAGCTTGGGTTTTTCTCACTCTTAAATGACCCCCCTAGTGGTAGCTCATATGTCACTCGCAACACCTCCTTTCTATAACCCACTGGCAATACGACTTACAGTCATAGAGTCATAGAGATGGACTGCATGGAAACAGACCCTTCGGTCCAATCTGTTCATGCCGAACAGATATCCCAACCCAATCAAGTCCCACCTGCCAGCACCTGGCCCATATCCCTCCAAACCGTTCCTATTTATATACCCATCCAAATGCCTCTTAAATCTTGCAAATATACCAGCCTCCACCACTTCCTCCGGCAGTTCATTCCATAATGTACCAGCCTCTGTGTGAAAACGTTGCCCCGTAGGTTTCTTTTATATTTTTCCCATCTCACCGTAAACCTATGCCCTCTAGTTCTGGACTCTCCTACCCCAGGGAAAAGACTTTGCCAATTTACCCTATCCATGCCCCTCATACTTTTGTAAACCTTTATAAGGTCTCCCTTCAGCCTCCGACACTCCGGGGAAAACAGCCCCAGCCTGTTCAGCCTCTCTTTATAGCTCAAATCATCTAACCCTGGTAACATCCTTGGTAAATCTTTTCTGAACCCTTTCAAGTTTCACAACATCTTTCCAATAGGAAGGAAACCAGAATTACAGTGGCCTAACCAATGTCCTGTAAGCCGCAACATGACCTCCCAACTCCTGTACTCAATACTCTAACCAACAAAGGAAAGCAAACCAAACGCCTTCTTCACTATCCTATCTACCTGCGACTTCACTTTCAAGGAGCTATGAACCTGCACTCCAAGTTCTCTTTGTTCAGCAATACTCCGAGGACCTCACCGTTAAGTGTATAAGTCCTGATAAGACTTGCTTTCCCGAAATGCAGCACCTCGCATTTATCCAAATTAAACTCCATCTGCCACTCCTCTGCCCATTGGCCCATCTATTCAAGACCCTGTTGTAATCTGAGGTAACCCTCTTCACTGTCCTCTACACCTCCAATTTTGATGTCACCTGCAAACTTACTAACTGTACCTCTTATGCTCGCATCCAAATCATTTATGTAAATGACAAAAAGTAGAGGACCCAGCACCGATCCTTGCGGCACTCCACTGGTCACAGGCCTCCAGTCTGAAAAACAACCCTCCACCACCACCCTCTGTCTTCTACCTTTGAGCTAGTTCTGTATCCAAATGGTTAGTTCTCCCTGCATTCCGTGAGATCTAACCTTGCTAATCGGTCTCCCATGGGGAACCTTGTTGAACGCCTTACTGAAGTCCATATAGATCACATCTACCGCTCTGCCCTCATCAATCCTTTTTGTTACTTCTTCAAAAAGCCCAATCAAGTTTGTGAGACATGATTTCCCACACACAAAGCCATGTTGACTATCCCGAATCAGTTCTTGCCTTTCCAAATACATGTGCATCCTGTCCCTCAGGATTCCCTCCAACAACTAGCCCACCACTGACGTCAGGCTCACTAGTCTATAGTTCCTTGGCTTGTCCTTAGCACCCTTCTTAAAAAGTGGCAGCACATGAGCCAACCTCCAGTCTTCCGGCACCTCACCTGTGACTATCAAATATACAAATATCTCAGCAAGAGGTCCAGCAATCACTTCTTTAGCTTCCCACAGAGTTCTTTGGTACACCTGATCAGGTCCTGGGGATTCATCCACCTTTACCCATTTCAAGACATCCACCACTTCCTTCTTCTGTAATATGGACATTTTGCAAGATGTCACCATCTATTTATTTCCCGACAGTCTATATCTTCCATATCCTTTTCCACAGTAAATACTGATGCAAAAAACTCATTTAGTATCTCCCCCATTTTCTGCAGCTCCATGCAAAGGCCACCTTGCTGATATTTGAGGGGCTCTATTCTCTCCCTAGTTACCCTTTTGTCCTTAATATATTTGTAAAACCCCTTTGGATTCTCCTTAATTCTATTTGCCAAAGCTATCTCATGTCCCTGGTTTGCCCTCCTGATTTCCCTCTTAAGTATACTCCTACTTCCTTTATACTCTTCTAAGGATTCACTCGATCTATCCTGTCTATACCTGACA
>NC_057712.1:103228240-103276648 GCF_004010195.1 Chiloscyllium plagiosum | reverse complement strand
TCTATAATACAATCGCAATAAGGTGATCATCCCTTTCTTAGTTCTCAGTTCCATTCAAATAACTTCCCTGGATGTATTTCTGGGTATATCCTCCCTCAGCACAGCTGTAATGCTATCCCTTATCAAAAATGCCACTCCCCTCCTCTCTTGCCTCCCTTTCTATCCTTCCTGTAGCATTTGTATCCTGGAACATTCAGCTGCCAGTCCTGCCCATCCCTGAGCCATGTTTCCGTAATTGCTTTGATATCCCAGTCCCATGTTCCTAACCATGCCCTGAGTTCATCTGCCTTCCCTGTTAGGCCCCTTGCATTGAAATAAATGCAGTTTAATTTATTAGTCCTACCTTGTCCCTGCCTGCCCTGACTGTTTGACTCGCTTTTGTTCTCAACTGTACCAGTCTCAGATTGATCTCTTTCCTCACTATCTCCCTGGGTCCCACCCCTCCACCTTACTAGTTTAAATCCTCCCGAGCAGCTCTAGCAAATTTTCCTGCCAGTATATTAGTCCTCTTCAAATTTAGGTGCAATTTGTTCTTTTTGTGTAGGTCACTTCTACCCCAAAAGAGATTCCAATGATCCAAATATGTGAATCCCTCTCTCGTACACCAGCTCCTCAGCCATGCATTCATCTGCTCTATCCTCCTATTCCTGCCCTCACTAGCTCAGAAATTTAGCATCAATTAAGCACAGTGAGCCTGACGTGATGAAGTTATGCCAATTTTTCATCTGATTGAATATGTGATGGTCTCTATTTCCTCATTAAGAGATCATTTCTAAGCTAATAACATTCAGGAATACATTCTGATTCTTTTTCCTTGTATGTCTTTGATATAATTGCTTTAAATTTTCATCTTTCTGCTCTAACTCAGTTAATTTCTCTGAACTAAAGATGTCTGCTGTGTCATCTATCTGCTCTTGATTTGTCTCCACCATCTGACCAAGCAGGGTCTCTGCTAATTCCACTTCAACTTTCTTATCTGTACTCTTTGATCTCTTGTGTTTCAACGAGTGACTTTGTGACCTCATTATCACACAATCAGGAAAAAATCCCAGGATATGTGTCCTGCAATAGTTCAGTTGCTTGAGCTCCCACTGGCTTTTCAACCACGATAGGCAGCACTCCTACCTGTGAACCAGCTATATCATTAGCAAGGACAAATGGTATTCCTGGGGCTGAGAGTTTATCCAGTACTCCTACCACGACTTCCCCACTCTTCACTGGACACTCTAACCTCACTTTACATAATTGAGCTTTTCTTGTATCACCGTGAATTCCCATTACTGGTACTTTTTCTGGCAATAGTCCTTCAGAGGTACATATCTCCTCATCTTTCAACATCACAGATCCTGTACCTCTTAATATTGTAACCTCTTTACAACTGCTCCTGGCCGAAATGACTAAACTTTACCTTCATAGGTATATGGTTTAAGGAGATCTGGCACTTCCTCCTTAACAACCTCCGACCAGCTTGTACATTCTGGTGCAGCTTTCCAGCCTCCACTGTACTTTCCGTTACCACTCCAACAAAATTCGCTGGCTTATCCTGTTTTCCTACATCTTGCTTCCCAGTGCTTTTCCTAACCCACCAACACCGTGATTTCATGTGGCCTACTTTATTGTATGAAAACATTTGAGCTTTTTAACTTCTCTTTCCCCTTCAAGGGTTTCCTTTTTACACTGTGGTACATAATCCTTATGATCTTCACCGATATCTACCTTTCCCTTTCCACATGAGGATTTCTCTTTTCCGCAATTTTTATCCCTCATGGATTGAAATTGATTTTGGAAGTCAAACTTTGATTTATGAACCAACTCATAATCATCAGCCATTTCAGCTGCTAATTGTGCCATTTTAACTCTGCTCTTCCACATGAGTTCTCAATATCGCAGGAAGTGAATTTTTGAACTCCTTCAAAATAACTGTCTCTCTAAGAACATCATAGATTTGCTCTATTTTAATGCCCTTATCCACCTATTAAAATTACTTTGTTTGTTCCTTTCAAGCTCATGTAGGTTTGACCAGGGTCCCTCCTTACATCCTGAAATATTATCTGCAGGCTTCTGGCACAAACTCATATGCACTTAAGATGACGTTTTTACCTCATACTCCCCACATACCTCCTCTGATAGTGATGCGAATACCTCACTAGCTCTACCTACAAGTTTTGTTTGGATCAACAAAACCCACATAGTCACTGGCCACTGCATTTGTTTAGCTACCTTTCAATTGAGATGAAAAAGGCTTCCACATCCTTTGCATCAAATTTAGACAATGCTTGAATATATTTAAACAGTTTCTCACCAGGCCTTTGGCTACCATGGGTTTGTTCATCCTCACTCTCTTCCTCACTCAGCTTACCTTCAGCCTTCATCTCCCTCCTTTTAAGCCGACTTTCCTGTCTAAGTGCCAATTTCTGAAGTTCAAACTCCCTCTCTTTCTTCCTTTCCTCTCCCTTCCTTTCTCTCTCTTCTCTCTCTCATTCTGTCTTTTTGGTCTGCTAAAGCAATTCGTTCTTTTTCTCTTTCCTCCACTTTTAAGCAAAATTTCTTGCCTTTTGCTCCTAACTCAAGCTGCTTCAGCCATCTCTAAAGATTCTGATGGTGTTTCTAGCAAATGTAAATACTGAGCTATTGCTGTAATTATCTCTCCTCATGGAAGGAGGCAGCTCCAGCTCCAGCTTGCCTGTTAATTCCAGCAACCTGGCATTAATCGCCTTTTGAAAAAACCCCAAGGTCACTTCTTCCAGCCCCAGAAAACTCTTGGTGACTGAAAGAGCCATTGTTATCCCACATACTGTTTAAACCAACCGAATTCAACACCCAGAAGAAAAGACACTAACACCTACAACTCGGTGCTTTCGAGTCCAACAACCCTAAACCCAATTTTTAACTATAGAACAAATCCTGTAAAGAGCTCCCAGTCTGTTATGGACCAGGACAGACCCCTCAAAACATTTCAAGAAAGTAGCCTAGACTCTAACTTTGCTAGGTGTTTTAAGTAAGGATAATGCAGATTAGATTCCCTACAGTGTGGAAACAGGCCCTTCGGCCCAACAAGTCCACACTGAGCCTCCAAATAGTAATCCACCCAGACCCAATCCCCTACATTTACTAATGCACCTAACACTATGGGCAACTCAGCATGGCCAATTCACCTGACCTGCTCATCTTTGGACTGTGGGAGGAAACAGGACCACGCAGACACGGGGAGAATGTGCAAACTCCACACAGACAGTCGCCCAAGGCAGCAAACGAACCTGGGTCCCTGGTGCTGTGAGGTAGCTGTGCTAACCACTGAGCCACTGTGCCACCCCCTCTTCCAGGCTATTCCAGGAGGATGCAGTTAGTCGAACCACATAGTTTCAAACGAAACAGAATTTATTTACAAGATTACTGAGCGAAACACAATCAAAAGAGAACAGAAAACTGAATAACTTAACCAATCCAGAAACCCTACTTAATGATGCTGTTCCAAACACTTGCAACAATCCCCATAAAAACCCCTTGGCACAAAAGGTAAAATCATAAAGAGAGTCTTACAGGAGAGAAGTCAGAGAGAGAGAAGACCAGCCTGGACCTGTTTCATTGGCTCCAGCAGCTTCAAAACTGCCTGACTGCTTTCAGTGAATAGCCAGACCAAACCAAACCAGAGAAAAGCTGAGCTGGGAGAACTGACCAGTGCCTTTCATTGTACAAGTGCTTTTGTTTTAACTTAAAAGCCCATTGCCTGAGGCGTTACCTGTTAGCCATCATCAAATTGGTCCTGAAACCCTTCAAACTTAAACTTTTTGAAGTCTGTATCTTTTACAACCTTTCTGAAAAAAAAGCCAAGGGCACATAACCTTGTTAAAGCAGTAACATCACCACACTTGGTTTGATGACAATACTGCCTCGTTGTCTTCAAATCAAATCTTTCTTTATAAACCAGAATTGCAAGATTCCTTCCTTGTCTCTTCCTGCTGAAACTTGCAGGTTATTGAATCCTAAGTTGATCAATTGAGAACTATTATCAACCCTGGTGATGATTTGTGTTATTGAGCGATTATTGAATTTCATGTTAAAAAAAATTGTTTTTTTTATAAAATGAGCTATTCAAACAGAAGTGAGCAATAATTCTAACTCTTCCGCTTTCACCACAAAGCCACTTCTACTGTTGTTTATAATGTTGAAGAAAAAAAAAAGTCAGCCCAGTTATGGAACAGAGGCATCTTTCTTCAATGTATAGATGTTACTTTCATGAGCAAGTCATATGATCAACAGCAATTTGAACACAGTGTTGTGCAATGTTAGTGCTCCTAATTCCGGGCCAGAAGTTTTAGTTTCAAGTCGTACCTGCCTGAGTTTGTATCACAACGTGTCTGAACAGGGCGATTAGAAATAATGTATTGAATGTTCTCTTATGTTTGTCAATGCTATTAAAGTTAGAGAGAAGTATACTTGTAGAGTTGCTATGGCATTGGTTCAATTTCAATCACTCTAATTTAAACCCCCACCCACAAGCAATCCCCGATAGGTGTAGAGTGTATAGATCATGTGGAATGGTAGTACAATACAACATCTATCACCTTGATTGTTATTTTGCCAGTGCACAGCAAATGTCAGATGGCTATTTCCCTTGGCCTTACTCCTGTTGATGCTGCTTTGCTGGTTCTGGGCAGTTGCTGACCTTGATTGTGGGAGCAGGATATTTTCTAATGGGACAAAAGTCACAACCTTAGCTATTCACAACCTGATTGCCATAAAAACAGGACACGGCATCAGCACCTACAGGGCTGTATTTGGTCCTCACCAATAAATTATTCTATCATATTACAACTAAGCACTTTGGTGAGACCATACTTTGGAATGTTGATTGAGATCTGGCTTTCATGCTATAAATAAGGCAATTGAAATACTGTACAGGTGTAAAAAAGGGAGACTGGGAACTGGAGAACATAGCTATTAGGGAAAATTGAGCAGGCTCTTTACTCTGTGAAAGAGAAGACTGTGAAAAATTGGGGTTCTCATTCAAAATATTTTTTCTAAGTATTTCCTGTGTAGCATGAGCTCTAGTAATGGCTGTCATAACAGTTACTAGCTTTCCCCAAACATAAAAGATTTCTAATATACAAGGCAAAAACAAGGAAACAAAAGACCATCCAAAAAGAATGAAAACAAACCTTCAGATAAAGGTGGGCAAGTGGAGAATGTTATAAGTTGTCTCGTGTGCATTGACTAAAAGGAATTGAATGGGGGATTGACAGTGTCAATTAGCAGTCACGAGAAATAGGATGGATCAGCAAGTGGTCAAGGTCAGAAGGCCGTTGTTGTAGCTGACAGTATTTGCTAGGAACTTGTTCCTTTTAGATAGATGATGAATCAGGAGATATTAAGGGAAGATCCAGAGATGAGTTCAAAGAGAAAGCAGGATGTTGCATTCACAACATTAATGAAATCAACACATTCTATGCCAGCAGTCTGTCCTTGGCTGTCCCCTGCTCAATTGTCACAAATCATGTGCTTTTTTTTGTCTCTTAAGGTATTGTGTCTAAACTACTGCATTTTCACAAACTTAATAAACTATCTGAAAAGTCTTTAAAAATGGTTGACTTCCTATATGAGGTAACTGTGGTCACAAATTCCTCAAACTCTGCCAAGACTAAGGGAAAACCTGATGGAAGTCTTTGAGGGATGATGGGATATGATAGAATCAATGTGGAGAAAACATTGCTATCTGTAGGTGAGCCTGGGCAAGGAAACATAAACATAAAGCCTGGTAACTCATGGATCAAATAAGGATTATCCACTAATAGATCAAATAAAGATTTTGGGATCAATCTCTTCAGGTGAAGCATTGTAAGAATGGGAAGCACTCATCTATATGGAGTAGCTGAAGCATTTAACATTGATGCATTTAAAGGGAGGCTTGATGCATATATAAAGAAAATGGAAAAATACCTGGAATATGGGGCTGGGACATTGACAATTGCGGAGCACAAATATGGGCATCAACCACTTGGTCTGATTGGCTAGGTCTGTGTTATACATTTTATGCAATTTCAAAAAACCTTTTTTGCCTTTCAGAGCTTATACTTTGATTTTATCCTGATGTATATTCCATTATGTATTCTCCTTGTGACCAAATAATGCATCGTAATTAAAGTAAAACAATAGTTTGTTGCATGCCCAAATTTTGAAGAGTTGAAGTTCTCCTAAGTTGCCTATCTGTTCACTAAAATCGCCACTGAACATTAACTGCATTTCCAATGTAGGTTTTGACCTATTTCCATGTACAGATTGTACAATTAATTTAGAACTCGCAACTTTTCTAAGTGCATTAGTTATTTAATGAATAAATACGTAGATACAGAGTGAGAAAGCAAGAATCTAATTTGCATTACTTTTTATTGGGGAGGAAAAGAGTGTATCAACTGTTCCATTTAATGAAATAATCTGATGTCTGCTGTATATTAGGCCACCTACTGGCACTGACTGAAAGGAACCCAGCGTTTTCATTACTGCCTGCACTTGATGATTTCTGAAACACAAATTAAAGGAATTAGAGATAAAATCAATACAAATCAGGCACAACCTGATTCAACAGGAAAGGAGGATTAGAGGCCTGAAATGACAGCATTTATTTCCTTTGACTTATGTGTTACTGATACTTTCTAAGGGATTAGAAAAAAATAACAGTTTGTTCTGCTTGACAGTTTTTTTTCTGATTGTTATGCACTGTGTGTGCCTGCCTTATTATTTTTTGTTGGTTATTTATGAACAGAATATAATATAAAGTATATATTTATGCATCCAATAGATTTGCTGTCAGAATGTTCCGTCTAGGCTTGCAAAATGTAATTTCCCTTCATGACAGAAAATATTGGTCAACTGATTATTGCAAAGATCTGATATCCAATGTAAATCTAAAGAGAGTCCTTGACTGCTACATGCTGACAAAGTCAAAATAAGCCTCCACCTTTTGGCATTCCAGGCAACAGAAAAGAGTGCATATATCTGGAATACATCTACGAAGGAATGAAGAGCACAGAATTTAAGTTACTGAAGAAATGCTCATGCAGAAAAACTGTGCTGTGCTACACGCAAATAATCTCATTTCAAAGTCAGAGTACGAATGCCAAACTAAAAGGAAGAGGGGAGAAAGTATGCTTGCATTCAAATTAACTACAGAGTTTTACAAGAAAAATCTTTGATTCCTATATCTGGTGTCAGAAAAATATTTCTTCAGTCAAGACTACCATCAAACACGTTGTTGTGCCAACATATAAATTGAAAGTAAAAAATCGGCTAATGCTTGTATTGTTCAGAAATTTATTAGGGGCATCTTTGGTAAAGAAGATCCATAAAAGAAATCAGGGACCGAGAGTCCAAGGATTGCTTTTGAAACTGTGGAGTTCCAAATATTCAAAACCAGTTCTAGCAGTTGACAGGGGAGACTTTCCATATCAATCCACCATATGCCAATGAGTCCACTAATATTTCTGGGAGAAATGAATCTATCCCTTGAGTGGATTGCTGTCAAAAATGTGAAATCCACCCAATATTAGCAACCTGTTTGGCCTTAGGAAACCCTTGTTCCAGTTTCAGGCATGTTTGATGATTCTAGGTATACTATCTGTCATGATAACATGAAGCGATAAATCAGTGATGAAACAGCAATATAAATGAACAGAGGATACCACTTCTCCCTCTACATGTATAAACCACAAGTTTAGGAAATGCTGAGGGGATGGTTTCCATACATTTCTGATCTCTTCAGACAATGATAGGAAACATTCGGGATGGGGAAGCATAATGGGTGTGTTGGTAGTAGTAATGTCACTAGGTTAGTTATCCAGAAACGTTGGTGTAGACGTTGTATGAAATCCCATTATGTCAGCCGGTAAAATTTTAGTTCAGTCAATGAACAATATGGAATTGAAAGATAGTCTCAATAATGATGATCATGAAACTATCAGCAATTGTCATAAAATACTATCTGATTCACTAACACCCTTAAGGGAAGGAATTCTGCTCTCATTAATTGCTCTAGTCTACTTGTGACTCCAGATCCACAGCAATGTGATTGACTCTTAACTGCCCTTGGAGATGCTGAAAGTTAGGACTGTAGATGCTGGAGATTAGAGTCAACAGTGTGGTGCTGGAGAAGCACAGCAGGTCAGGCAGCATCTGAGGAGCAGGCAAATTGACATTTCGGGCAAAACCTCATTCCTGATGAAACCCAAATTGTCAATTTTCCTGCTCCTCGGATGCTGCCTGATCTGCTGCGCTTTTCCAGCATCACACTCTCTGTCCTTTGAGAGGGACCACTCAGTTCAAGGGCAATTAAGAATTTGCAACAGATACTGGCTAGTGATGTTAGAATCCCTTCAACATAATACATTTAAAACAAATTCTTGAACACATAATTTCTTATGGACAACCAAATTTTTATAAATAAAGTCTTGTAATCTAAGGCATATTGAGAGTCAATGACATTTTTGATGAAATTTGGACCTTCTACCACATTTAAAGAACTTGTATGCTTGGTCTCCCAAATTTGTTCACCACTGTGTAGTTTCTCACCATAAGATATTCTGATTTATTTTTCTTCCCCCGAAGTAAATAACCTCATACTCATGCACATTGAATTCCATTTGCCCATTTTTTCATTCACTTACTTCATCTCTTTATATCCCTGCTTACTCTCTATCTTAACTTCATGTCTTCTGCAAAGTTGAATCATTAACAGAATCAATGAATGTGTGTACTTTTCATCTCCACTCTCTGGTTCCTTGCCAACTAGTACTTTTTCAGCCAAATCTAAAGGCTCCCTTCACTTGTATGTGCTATTACTTTTGTCCATAAATGAGTTTTCAAAGCAGAAAGAAATATTGAAAGCATTTGAAACTGATTAATTCGCTTTCTTGATTAGGGCATTGCCATTACATTAATGTCTAAGTTTAGGAATATATGATTAAAGGCTGCTTTTTAATGCTCATTTGTATCAGTCAGATTCTAAGCAATCACAGAAGGAACTCAAACATGTTCCTGGCTTGGAGCCCACAAATTTCTTAACCTTCCACTGGCAGACATAGATATTGCAATGATGATGCAATACATTTAATCTAAAATCAAACCATCATCTGTGTTACTTTAAAGATTTGTCAGTTTATGAGGTGCTAATTGGACGCAATAAGCTTATAATACGCTGGGCAGAATACATATCGTCACGTGATGGAAGTGTGCCACTTGCCATACTGATTTTGGCAACAAACACGTTCCCAGTGTCCATGCCTAAATCAGGCAGAATATCCTTTGCATATGTAAATATGAAGCCTTAATTACCTTAACATTAGTATGACAACCAGCTGGAGGTTTTTAAAGGGGGTAGGTAGGAATGTAGAATTGAAGCCTCAATTAGATCTGTCATGATTGTACTGAATATTACCTGCAGGTGCAAGGAGCCAAAAGGACAACTCCTGCTCCTAATTTGATTGTTTGTGTGGACCACAGCAAGATACTATAAAAAAATACTTATCCGAATGTGGAACTGGGAGATGAAGAAGTATTCCTACTGGCTGTACATAAAATAAGTACAATTTACTAATGATCACATTTTCCATCCTTCTGAGCTACCCTTTGCCCTTCCCTGTCAATATCCCTCATTCTAAAATCATGATCACCCTCCTCTCCCTGTTGACTTAGTTCAGTTACTTTCCCTTTCACTTTAAGCAGATAGCTGAGGGCCACTGCTGCTTGCACAGCAGCACAAAAATTCCAATATTTTTCACTCGACTTATCAAAACTCGATTAGCCTTCGGATTGCCTGTTCAGGCCTACACGGATTAATGTTTACACAATTCTACCAACAATTTTAGACTGGGGAAAAAATAAAGTCCCACTAGTCATGCTACATTTGCAGAACTCTTGCTGCTGGGAGGTGCTTTGAAATGAGTTACCTGTTTAAAAAAAAAATCCGACTCATGTATTGGGTGTAAAATGGCCAATCTTTTTAAAAGGCATCCTCTCATAGGTGTAGGCATCACTATGAAGGCCAGTATTTGCCATTCACTATTAATTGCTCTTAAAGTAAATGGCTTGCTAGGCCATTTCAGAGGCCATTTAAGAGTCAACCACATTGTTGTGGATGTGGAGTCACATGTAAGGGCAGTTAGGGTGACAGGTTCCTTCTCTAGAGTACAACAGTGAAGCAAATGGGTTCTTATGACAAATGATGATACGATCACCATCCCTGAAACCAGCTTTCAATTCCAGATTTTATCAAAATTCCACAATCAGATTTGAACCCTCAGCATTAGCCTAGGCCTCTTGACACCTAGTTCAGTGACAATACCATTACACCACCTTTCAGCATCAACCCACTTTTAAGAGGAAAGTAAATTTGTATGAAGTGCAAAGTCCCAAGGCTGCAGGAACCTTGCTTACAACTAAAACATAAATTGGTGGAGAAACTCAGCAGGTCTGGCAGCATCAGTGGAGAGAGAAAAAGGAATTAATATTTTGAGTCCAATGAGACCTTCTTCAGAATTGATAGCAGTTAGGAAAATGTGGGTATATGTGCTGAAAATGGGATTGGAGGGGAAAAAAGGAGTGAGTGGATAGGCAGAGATGGAGCCCAGAGAGAGACAGAGGATGACATTTAAGCAGACAAAGGGATGGACCTTTGCTCAATGGGAGCACATATTGGAACTACCTCATCAGAAAAGCATGGGCAGTGTACAAATAAATATCTGACCATTACTTTCAATGCCAATAGTGCTGGCTGTGATCATTGATTCCTAAAGCTAATTCTAATATGTATCCATTTTAGGACAGGAGTAGCATTTAAAAAAGAAACTCACTGCTAGGAAGGAGGCTAGCAAATTGGAAACTTGGAGTGAAATAGAAAGAAGAGAGACTTAGGGTTGATGGGAAAGGCAGAGAGCAAACTATGGTAAGGAAGAAGGGGTTCAGACCAATGGCCAGAAATGAGAAAGAGTGAGAGGTTGGGGGAAGGCAGACCAGAGACAAAGGGCCACAGAGTGAATACAGGAAAATATAAAAAGGGCAAGGGAATAATGAAGAAGTGAGAGGAGCTGACTACATTGCAGCTGAAAAATGGAGAACTGGGATATGGGCAAAAGAGAGACCTGACAGGTTCATCAGTTGGCTATATCCTGCCAGCTGAAGTTAAAGCAAGAGATTCTTCCTACCTGTTCTAAGGAATAGCCATGATATCATCGGCAAGTCAGGCAATTCTGAGGATACCAGAAGGTCTTGCTCTTGAACTAGGCCCCGGGTCAGGCATATTACCTGACAGGGTCTGTCAACCAATCAGACTAGCTGCTTGTTCCAGCTCAAAGGAGGAACTATAGTTGATGCTGGAAGAGCAATCCTGGGGCCCAAAGTTCAGGAGCAAGATAAGAAATCTGTGTGAGGTGTAGGAGAGGGGTTTTTCCAAGGTAGGGAGATGAGTGGTTATAGGCAGTAGAAGTTAGAGAGGGGACGATGTACAGAGGGATTAGATGCAATAGCAGTGGGCTGCCTCCCAGCAGGTATGGTATCTAGGCTTACTGAGTGCCTTCAATCAAGGCCATCAGCACTGCCACCACCACCATGAAACCCTTGAGCTGACAAGCAGCCTGCATATTGTTTTGTAACTTGGAAGGTCACTTGTCAGCAAGCTCACTTTCAGCTAGGTTAATCCCAGCAACTGCAGCAGGTTACATAGGCACTTAAGTGGGTTCTAAATTGGGGTCAGTGCAAAAAGGTAGACCATGGACCTTTCCATCCTGACCCTATTTCCTGCAGAGGCAGGGAAGGAAGTGGGGAATGGGTATGCTACAACCTCAATGAATTGAATGTCTTCCAACCTCCTTCCTCACCACCTCTGGGAGTACAACATTCTGCCCGATATTTGAATGGGCAAGAGTGATGGGGAGTGTTTGGGGGAAAGAAGAGGCAAATTAAGTAAGGGGATAGGACAATGCCTCAACTTGCACTGCATGGTTCCAAGAGCTCCCAGTTTCACCTCTTTGGAAAACCCAAGCAACTCCTTTACCAAAGAAAGGGCTGTGAGAGTATCTGTAAAGCTGAGAGGCCTCTGTCTGTCTCTTGGCCACAGTTATAGAAGTGCTGCTGCAGAAGTCAGTCAGAGGACATTTTGTTTTAGGAATGGAGCAATGCAGAACCTTAAATCAATCATCTTTGGAAAAGAAGTAGCTAAATCAGTGAGCCCCAGTTCCTGCATCCCCCCCAACCCACCTAACCCAGACACATGTCAGGAGTGGTCAGAAAAAGCCACATCAAAAGTTATTGTAGAAAATAATAGGTCATGGTATCAGGGATAACCTATTGACATGAGTAGAATATTGGCTGGCAAACAGGAAACAGAGATTACATATAAGTGGGTCGTTTTCTTGTTGGCAAGATTTAAAGAATGGTGAAAGACAGGGATTGGTGTTGGGGCCTCAATTTGTTACAATTTTTTTAAATGACTTGGATAAAGGCACCAAAGGCACAAAGCTAGGTAGACAAGTAAGTTGTAATGAGACGTGAAAGGCTACAAGGGCAAAGTGAGCGGGGAAAGATGGGGAAAAGGGCACATTATGTGGGAAAATGTGAAATTGTCCATTTTGGCCAGGAAGAATAAAAAAGCAATGTTATCCAAACAGTGAGAGGTTGCTGATCTCGGAGATGAAGTGTGATCTAGGTGTTGTTGTACATGAATCACTGAAGGTTGCAATGCAGGTATATCAAGTAATTAGGGAAGATTACAGACCATTGTTTGTTTGTTGCAAAGCATTTGAAAACTCAGGTAGGAGCTTATGCTTCAGTTATACAGGCCATTATAAGACTACCACTGGCATACTCCTTATTGATGGAAATGTATTGGAATCGGTTCAGAAATATATTACAAAGCTAAAACATACTATGGGTGGGTTGTCTTATGAAGCAAGGTTGGACAGGCTAAGTTTGTATCTGGAGTTTAGAAGAGTAAGACGTGACTTGTTTGAACTGTGCAAGTCCAGTGAGATCTTGACAGCTGCATGTGGACTTGGTTCATGTTGTTTGAGAATCTAGAATTAGGAATCACTGTTTAAAAACCAGGGGTTGCATTTAAGACAGCAATGCAGAAATGTTTTTATCTCACAAATGGTTATGACCAACATTTCCCCAATTACCTCCAATCGTGGCAGCAGCTTCCAAATGTGGAAGCTAATGCATCAGCGGGCATTCTGTGCATGGGACCTCCAAGCAGCATGTTGCTGCACAACTTTAAGGGAACATTGTTTGACAATCTTTGGAACTCTGCCTGTAAAAGGATCTGGGTGCAGAATCCTTGAAGATTTTTAAGGCAGAAGTGGATGGATTCATAATAAGCAAGGATGTGAAACTTATCAGGGATTAGCAAGACTGTTGAGTGATCAGGTCAACTACAATCTTATTAAATGGCCTGCTTTAGCTTCTTCTGATACACCAATTGAAACAGAATCAATGTTTTAAAATGACATTTTGTGTCATATGACCCTATTTGTACAGCATAGGATTCTCTACTAATCATCTGGTATCAACCCATCAATAAAATATACCCATATTCCCTAGTTCCCTCTGCTCTTGCAACCCCTTTAGAATTGTACCCCTTACTACATTTTTCCTTTTCTTGTCCTTCTAATCACTTCATATTTCTCTGCATTAAATTTTTATTTTGTCACATGCTCTCCCATTCCACCAGCCTGTCCATGACATCTTGAACTCAGCCACTATCCTCCTCATAATTTCACAGTGAACTTTGCACTCCAGTTTCACTCACAACTTGATATACTTTGACCCGACAAAGGCCCTGCCATGCAATGCTATTGTCTCCTATATGTCCTTGGCATTGCACCCTTCGGAGCTGCAAGACCAAAGGTAGCGTTAGAGGTCACAGGTTTGAAAGGCAATGATTAAAGATGCTTGGTGAGTTGTTGCGATGTATTTTATAGATGGCATGAATGTCGAAGGTAGTGAGTGAGGTGCTAATCAAATAGTTTGCTTTGTCTGAGATGGTATTGAGCTTCCCGATTGAGACTGAAAATATAATTTGAAAATATTCCAAAACAGGTAAATGGAAAATATTCCAACATACACTCCTCATTTGTGACTTGCAGATGGTGGACAAGCCTTGGAGAACCAAGTGGTTAGTTATTCCCTGCAGAATTCCCATTATTTGATCTCCTCTTGTAGCCTTAGTATTTATATGATTAGTCTAGTTCAGTTTCTGGTTAATGGTACCTCAGAGGATTTTGAGAGTGAGGGGAAATGGCGTGCTGACTTTTAACAACAGAGCTGAAATTCTGCTCAGGCACGAATACCTGGCAAGCACCATAAGCTAGGGTGGGATTCAGACATGTGTGGGTTTTCTTGATGGAGGAATGGAGAGCCTGTTAAACACCCAAATATGCCCTCACAAAGCCAGAGGAATGAGGCAAGGGATAGTACTCTATATGGATGGTAGTGAATACCGCTTAAAGGATGGGTATTCTGTGTCAATTGGAATTTTTAAAAATGGAAACAGTAGTATTTGTCAGGTGAGAATATAAAGAGACAAGAATGAAGTTGGCAGATCAGCCATGATCTCCTTGAAGGGTGGAACAGCCTCAGCCTCCAATACTTCTAAGTCAGAAATCCTCTTCTGCATTCCTGGAACATTGGGATCTGCAGCAGTACCCCACTCAGCATCAGATTGACATCAACTGACTCGGTACACAGCAGGTACTAAACAATAAACCTTTTGGACCACACCAGGCTGTGCCTTTAGTGAGGACAGCCTTGAAAAAGAAAGAACCAGCTATAGGGTGCTGCGTTGCAGCAATTTCCGAGCTGCGCTGAATCTTACCAAAGCAGATTGTCAACCTGCCCTTTTAGCTTCAGAGGTTGCATGAGGTATGAATCATCCCATGTGTGAGATCTGGAGAAAACATGACCAGCTACAAGGATGTTTCAGCACCAAAAATAAAATAATTTAGTGAATCAATATAACGAATGAACACTTCAGCGACTTGCAATTGTGCTTTGTATTATTTTAAGTAATGTATGTGTAAAAATAGGCCAAAGCATTTCAGTAAATGTACCCTATAATTTGGACATTAATAAAAGCAAACAATATTGTACTGTGTAGGTGCCACAGTAACTGTAATCAATAATAGTCAGTGGACAGAAAAAAAATCACTCTGAAGCCAACATGTTTAAATGTTGAATGATGTTTCTAATTCACCAGCATAAGTTGCTCCCATTATTATTACTACCCTGCACCAGCTAAAGACCTACAACCATTAATGCTCTGCTTTGGAGTGAAGTAGCTCCAAAATCCTCTCCCCACCCACACAATGCAAATTTGGCAGCACAAATTTACTAATTGTACTATGAACTGTTTTTCACAGTTCAAATGGCCTCAGTACAAAAACAAGTTAAATGTCTGCTCATAATGCTTTAACATTCTAGTGAACTGTGAAGTATTTCTTAATCTCAGCAGTTAATGAGCTATTTGAAAAAAAACAAAGGTGCGAGTTGCGTTGGAATTATTGGTTCATAATTGTTTCACCACGCTCACAAGGAATAGCAGAATCTCTTGCAAACAGCAGTATTCTAAAATTCATTTGATTGATGCGTTTAAACCAGTGCTGAGGAAAGACAATGTAGTCAGCTCCAAAAGGGTTTAGGTTGTGTTAGTCTTGTCCTACAGGGCAGATCCCCAGGGTTTCTTGGCTGACCTGCCCTCTGAAGGCTGAGTCAAAGAAATTCCTTATGGAAACCATGAACTAACAAGACTGATGATAGCTTCCATGCTGATTATTACCCTGTGACAGCTTTCAGGCAGGGATTTGGAAAAGAGTAAAAAAAACTACCATTTCTCCCCTTGAAGTTTTATATAATATATTGCAGTGTAACATTTCTGGTCATTAATCTTTGGAAATATTTCAGCAGTGCCAGAGGACACATAGTTTTATTGGATTGTGATCTTCTTTGACATAGCTTGCATGCTAATTTTGACTGCTACTGTGAGGTGATAGCGACTGGCCTTGAGTAGAAGCCAAGTTAAATTTATAAGCATTACAGCCACTGAAAAATCTCGATAAAAGCAGCATATATTTGGCAATCGTGGCAATGAAATATTTGATGCAGTGTAATAATCTACTTCTTCATAGCATCTGTGATTTGATTGCTTATGCTTTTGATGGGGCATGAATGTTGTTTACAAAGGGTAGATGGATAAATTGGCCAGAAGATGTATAATGGCATCCTACATTAGCATGAGCAATGACATTTTTTGCAGTAATATTTATCAAATAAATTTAAGCTGGGTGCTGTGTGCGCGATAGGAGAGAATTTACAAACTGAATATTACAGCCACTGATGCACTTCCAATGAAGTGACAGCATGAAGGGGGTATCTTTGGAAGTTACATTCAATTCCATGACAAGAATTTTCTCGGTGTCTATGATGCAGCCTTGCGAGCTGGCATGGGATCCGAGTGGCACTGCTTTACAAGTGGCACTCAAAAGCAGATCAAAGGTTGGCAGAGCGGGTGGGCATTGTTGCTTAAAACAGGTACTGAGCCAACAGCCAGGAAAAACTACCTTAAAGGATAGACTGAGCATTCCTTTTCTTCCTGGACCCACCAAAAGAAAACTCTAAAACTTCCTTGATGGTTTTATTTAGTCAATCTCCTGTATGATCAATTAGGCTACTTTCATGCCTGGTACAAATGGGTGGAGGCTGAACATTTCATTCATTTGACCCTGAAAACTGCAGTCAGGGATTCACCTTAGACAGACTGCTTTGCACACTTAGGTAGCCACCCAAAAGAACATGCTGCCCACTCTCATTCAAAGGCACTTGATGCAGGGGGAGGGGGGCATTGAAAGCCAAGTCCTGCCTTTTGCTGCTGACATCCCTTCCCATGCTACCCCCACCTTGGGACACCTCTCGCCATCACTCACTTTTGGCACTATGGTTAGATCAGTGACAGTCCTTGGATGTATGTCTTAGCAACAGCAGGCACTGCCACGCCAGTGAAGCTGCCAAACAGTAATTGGCCGGCAGCTCTTGATGGGCAAGATTTCATCCTTGGGGTCCTTGATCACTGGGAAGGCTCGCTACTGTCTAGTTAAGTGCTCGATTGGCATTTCATTTGGCAGGCCTTCCCCAAAAAGATGCAACACAGGGCTCTTGCTGGTTCGCGAGTCGCTGGGTGAAACCCCAATTGCCTCCATTAAATGTTACCTATAAAGCTGACAGCTGAAAATTTGCAGCCCACTCTATTGATATATCTCAACATGTGACTGAAAGGCATCTGTGGAGTACCCACAGGAATAGGCATCAATGCTTAGTAAAATCCTGCATTCCATGAATAAGCTAAAATATTATAACTTAATGGGAGACCAAATTAAATTGTGATGTAACTAACAGTTAGAATGAATGTTCTAGTGGGTTCTGCACAAAAATAATAGATCTGGAGCTGATTCAAGCACAAGACACAGCAGACTACCTTAATCAGCTATCAGTGCCCGATTCCAGCATTAAGCAAAATGTTGGAGTATTCATTCTAACAAGACAAATAGATGTGGCAACAGAAGTAGTGACACCAGTTTGTTTCTTCCCCGCTCCTCGATGTATTGCTATTGTTTGTTATTCTACTAATATCTGCTGCATTACTGACCATTGCCTTTCAAAATGAAATCTACGGAAATTATTTGCAAATCCCTAATTTTTTTTCTCCATAGTCTCAGACCTTTGCATTCACTGAAAATGAATTGGGAATGCTTTTGATTAATATGTACTGGTGACAGAAACGGAAACCAATTTAAAATACATTTGTGACTACTCACAAAAGAAACCAGAATAATTCGATATTGCAAACAGAATAATCACTCGTTTGTGATGGTATATTTTGGACACATATTCATCACTTCCCATCGAATTTAAAACAAATTTCCTTGTTAAACAAATTTAAGTGTGTTCACAGTCCACTGACTGACATCAACTTATAATCAGAAGCGGGATTTTGAATGTGAGGTTTAATATGTACAGTAATTTGCTGGAAATGCTTCATTTAAAGGTTTTCAACACTTTTAGCAAAGGACACAAAGATAGTCATTATTATTAATAAAGAAATACATCTGTAGGAGAGATCACTCTTTTTACTTTATTTTATTTCCACTACATTTTCATTGCAGGGTTGGCAACTGTCTAATGATGTCTTGGAGTTTCCACAAATCAAAGATTAAATCATGAACATTACTGTGAGCGGCTGAAGGCAATGATTATACAGGCATCAGACAAATTACGTGATTTTAAAAAAATTTCTAGTATCACTTTGCTTTTAGTTATAAATGTATCTTGGATGGCTGTTCAATTGAGCAGGGCAGTTGCAAGCAACTTCCAAGAACAGGCCCAAACAAATTCAGAAATGCCATTGTTAAAGTACTCTGAGTTGTGCTCCTTTCCATGAAGCATTCATTGCAAGCTTTGCTGGCCTGTTTTCTCTTCTTTCATTTTACTGTCAGACTTACCAACCAGCAATAACAAATACATAAACGTACACGTAAAAAAAACATGGCTATAAACCTACATACAATGCATACAAGTATACGCACATGCACACACGAAGAACGCACATGCACATATCATCCTCATTTTTCAATCACTGTTTCTGTGTATTTTCCTTTTCTAATACTTCCCACATTTCCCTGCTAAAAGTATGAAAGCTGGTGTATTTTAATAAGTGGCCATTATTCACAGGATGAAGAGAAATCAAAGTTAATGTTTCAGGTTTGGTTGTGAGGAAGGGTCACTGGACCTGAAATGTTAACTTTGACTTTTCTTCACAGATGCTTCCAGACATGATGAGCTTTTCCAGCAATTTCTGTTGTTTCTGGTTTACAGCATCCGCAGTTTTTTGTTTCGGTTTCTATTCACAGGGTGAGCCTAGAATGTGACTGATCTCTTGCTAAACAAATGTGCAAGGGTTTATTGAAATTGAGTCCATCACTGCTTTCATTCAAAACCCATTCAATTGTACTTCCAGGAGGAGGCTTTTGGACAGCAATCATCATCAGTAACACTGGACTACTTTCTCCTCTTTCACCAAAAGGATGTAGAAGCCAGATGTGGTGCTGCCACAGCTCACTCATCGCGGGCTGTTCTTTTCAAATTGCTTCCAAACTTCATAGATCTTTGTATCGAGTTCCTCAGCCTTGTCACAAGACAGAGTGAGAGAGTCATTAATAAAGCTTAAAGCCCTCTCAGTTTTATTGACAGGAACATAGAGTAGGAGAAAGTGAGGACTGCAGATGCTGGAGATCAGAGCTGAAAATGTGTTGCTGGAAAAGCGCAGCAAGTCAGGCAGCATCCAAGGAGCAGGAGTGAAGAAGGGCTCATGCCCGAAATGTCGATTCTCCAGCTCCTTGGATGCTGCCTGACCTGCTGCGCTTTTCCAGCAACAGGAACATAGAGTACAAGAGCATGAAGGTAATAATGCTGAACCTGGGCTTATTAGACCTCAGTTAGAGTATTGTGCACACTTGTGGGTGCCACATTATATGAAAGATGTGAATGCATCGGAGAGAGTGCAGAAGTGATTTACAAGAATGGTGCCAGGAATGAGAAACTTCAGTTATGACGATAGATTGAATAAGTTGGGACTGCTCTCCTTGGAGAGACAAGGCTGAAAGAGATTGGATCGAGGTTTTCAATATCATGAGTGGGCTGGATAGAGCAGACAGGGAGAAGTGTTCCCACTTTGCAAACAAAAAGAAAGCAAGACAGCACGGATTTCAAATAATATGCAAATGAAGCAAGAGTAATGTGAGAAAAACCTTTTCACACAGCAAGTAGTCAGGCTATGGAATGCGCTGCCTGGAAACGTGGTGTATGCAGATTCAATTGAGATATTCAAGAGACTACTGGATGATTATTGGATAAAAATGATTTACAAAATATGGGGATAAAGGCATGAGATTGGTATTAGGTAATAGAACTGGTGGAGGCATGATGGGCCAAATGGCCTCCTTCTGTATTGTAAGGATTCTGAGGTTGTCTGTGCTTCTGAGGCTGATATGGGAAAATGTGTCACTGTAATATCAAAAGCCCATCACCCTATCATGTTGCATCTCTGGAATACCATAAGAATTTGAAAGTGCTGATACAGATGTCTGCCAGTGTAATGGGAATATTTCTGCAATTGCTGCAGCTTTATACATTAAGTATTCCTTCTTATTCTGGAACTCCATACATTAGGAAAAGGATAAGATTTTGTAAGGCAAAATGAGTTAAGCAGGCTAATGCCTAAAACATTAGATTCCTCCAACAAGATTTTGGTAAAAACACAGGGTCTGGAAGAATTTTAAATATTTGAGGTGCATATGTACAGTTCAATCCAAAGCTAACTCAAAGGAAACAATTTAATGCGGGAAGATGATGAATAATTTGAACATTTTTCAGATCAGGCAAGAATAAGCAATAAATTCAAAATAAAGGACATTTGTGAAGCATAAAGGTTAAAAAGTAAATACTGCTATTCTAATTAACGTCAAGGAAGGAAGAGCAATCTTGTTTTTGAAATCTTGCTGCTCCACCTGTTCAACTTGATCAGAGACAACGTTGTGATGTTTGAGCAGGAGTAGTAGGGTAACCTCGCTATCTTTGTCTCTGGTCCCATCTGAAAACAATATAACCTGAAATTTGTTCAGCCCCACTGATTGAGCTTTCACTTCTCTGCAGGGCGATAGGTCAAAAGGTTCACCTCTGCTGTTAGTTCACAGAGAAATGCGATCACATAGCAGATGATGAATATTTCACCCGGCGGTAACCATGGAAATAGGGAGCAGAGTGGGCAATCAATCACAATTTTAAAAATGTAGCTGTAATACTTAGATAAGCAAAGGGAATACATAGACAATTTCATAACAGTTTACTTAACAAGCAGGAAGGTTTATTTCTGGCCTTGATGCTATATTGGTGAGATCAGAGTGATGCGCTTGTAGTTTTCCATTTGTTAGTCCATGTAATATATACCACAGAGGTTTGTATTGAATCAGATATCTCCAAGTTTATTAACAACTGCGTACTCTGTTGTGATGTTTAGACTTACATATGCTGCCTGTGATAATAGATTTGTACCACATACAAAGCTGACTAGTAGACTGACTGAAGTTTACTAACAGCCTGAATGTACAGAGGGTAAGAGAGAGAGACCTCTTAAAGCAGAGAGTCGCAAGTCATGATGTCATTTTTAGATTAGATTACATTACAGTGTGGAAACAGGCCCTTCAACCCAACAAGTCCACACCGACCCGCCGAAGCGCAACCTACCCATACCCCACATTTACCCTTACTTAACACTACGGGCAATTTAGCATGGCCAATTCGCCTGACCTGCACATCTTTGGACTGTGGAAGGAAACCGGAGCACCCAGAGGAAACCCACGCAGACACGGGGAGAACGTGCAAACTCCACACAGTCAGTCGCCTGAGGCGGGAATTGAACCCGGGTCTCTAGCGCTGTGAGGCAGCAGTGCTAACCACTGTGCCACCGTGCCATCATCTAGCTGTCTTAAAGGTATCGTGCCTTTCAGAGATTGGTGCAATAATATAAATTAGACAGCAATGCTGAGTTCTTGCCAATGTCCCACTGTGCCAAGCTCCTGGGGTCTGTCCTAATTAACACGAGATTTGTGAAGCTCCTGCCTCACCCTGGCTCTGTAAGCTCACCATGTGGACACTGTGGACTGTGGACTTTGTGCCTCAACAACTGTTTAAAGGATGCAGCCAAAACCTGAAGAGCTACGACCACATTAAAGGCAAGTGACTGTATCTTAGAATAAAAATTATTGCAGCTTTTACAGAGGTTACAAAAATAAGTATTTTTGTATCTTTCTAAAGGCTGAGTGAGGTAAAAAGAAAAGTACATGTCTAAGACTAATGAACGGCAAAATAACAGTACAGAGAGGATTCAAAAGTCCCGAATTTTCTCAGGAAACTCTCTCCTTGACCCCCTCCAACTTTGGTGGGACGTTTTAGTGATAATTAGGTTTTTGTGAAAGCAACCTAGTGTTACAGCATTTGAACAGCCTATATCATAGCTGACAAAGTAATATTACTGTTGTTATTGCAAGCAAAGGGAGGAGATAGGCCCTGTTTGGCACTTCAGGGCATCCTTACTGGAGGGTAGGAGTGCAGTTAACCTGGTAGAGAGGTTGATGCTGTATATGACAAGAAAATAATAACAATTATTAAACATATGGTATGGTGGCTCAGTGGTTAGCACTGCTGCCTCACAGCACCAGGGTCCCAGGTTCAATTCCAGCCTTGGGTGACAGTTTGTGGGGAGTTTGCAAATTCTCTGTGCGGGTTTGCTCTGGTGTCCTTCCAAAGATGTGCAGTTTGGGTGAATTGGCTATGCTAAATTGCCTGTAGTGTTAGGTGCATTAGTCAGGGGTAAATGTAGGTGGGTGGTTTGCTCTTTGGAGGGTCAGTGTGAACTTGTTGGGCCAAAGGGCCTGTTTCCACACTGTAAGTAATCTAATTCTTTATAGACTGCTTTTTTTGCCATGAATAAATACCAAATGTTGACATACCTTTAGGATAATGTCAACAATATCAGTTCGTGGTAAAATCACCATGCCTTACTGAGCCATAGGGGTGCTCTCTCAGTGGAATCCTGATGAAGGTTTATGCCCGAAACACTGCCCCTCTCACTCCTCAGATACTGCTGACCCACTGTGCTTTTTCCCAGTCCCACACTTTGTTGACTGCTCCTTCAGTGGAGACAAACAACAGATTGTTGGTTTAACCTGAGGTTCACCACACCTCAGGTAAGGGGAGAGATTGAGAAGGAAAGTCCTTCATGGTAATCTCAGCCAGTGTGGGATTTGAACCTGTGTTGTTGGTGTTACTATGTATCTCAAACCAGCCATGCAGCCAACTAAGCTCACCAACTAGCGATCATATGCAATGCAAAGCATGCATGCCACAGACCGCTGCTTGTCAATCTATTGCGAATTTACTGCTAGCCCTTACCAAGCACTTATGTATCCTTATAGCTCTTTATATCATCTACATTCCATAAACCCAATTTCCTGACTGAGGCAAGAGGGAAAGAAGGGGAAACACTTTGTGAAATAGGCAATCAAGCAAGCTCCTGAATGATATAAGCCATTCTTTATACTCCACCTACCTTCGAAATCTCAAAGTCTCTTCAACTCAAAAGAAATTATTCACTTCCCAAAAATCCACAGAAGATTGTGCAAATATACTATGAACATGAATTTTCCTGGTATAGACTATTATAAGATTATAGAAACAATTCACCTGGTAAAAATACCACCAGCATATTTGTTTCTATGCCACTAACATTCTTATCAATGCTATATCACTGTGGTGAAATTTTGTTTTCCATTGTTTACAGTAACCAGTGTTCACTGTTCATGAAGTTTGCTCTTGTCCATTTAATTTCCAAAGGATTTTTTCACTGCATGTTAGTGAAGGATGGAAATGGTGCAGTGCCCTCTGCTGGCAAGCTGGGGCATGCATTAAAAGGCAAGTTACTTTGTGTGTCCCTAAACTGATTTAAGCATTGTTAATGAACAGGTAAAAATAATCAATGCTCTGAAATAAGAGTATAAGTTTGATCAGTAAATTCAAAGACAAATCAACTACTGGAAACATGGTGAAACAGCAGAAAAGCAAATGATTTGCTAGAGAGAGAAAAGTAGATTGAAAGTAGCATATAAAAATGTTTAATGTATTTAAAAATTCTAGCAACCATCATAAACTGAAGTTAGGAGATTTCATATCTGTAATAGTTTTCACTGCCAGAGAAGTTGTTAGGCAGTAACTAAAAGATATTGCATGATTAAAAAGTGTATTTAGATTGAACTGGATAAGTCCTAACACTTTATGATGTATTTAGTCTGTTTCTACAATATAAATACTTCATGCTGTTCAATATATGTGACTGAGGCATCTATACCAAAAGTTCATACTACAATGGGCCTTATGGAAATATCATCACCTAATTCTGGAATAAACCAATAATCTCCTAATGATCATTTGTTGTTATGCAAGTTAACAATATGAGCTGTAAGCTTGTTTCTGCTGCTTTTGTAAAACTGAATTGGTATAGGGAAGTATACACTAGAAATTGACTCTTTGTGGTAAATTAAAGTTATGGCAGCTTAGGATTTTTCTGTCAGTTGGATATGCACACGGGACAGATAGGAATGATTTCTTCGCCATTGTTAAGCATCTTTTGCTACAAGCATGAAGAGACATATTCTGCAGACATGTCATCCTACTGGTGTTACATCAAGCGTCACAGGCTGCCTCTATAGTATAAAGAGGCCTTTTATATTCAGGACAACTCAAGTATGTGTTTGTCTGTTCCATACTATGGCATGACTGTGCCTCAACTCCAGAACAGGCAGACTTATAATGACCCACATTGTTCTTCTAATACAGATATAATGAGTGCAACATGCTAAGGATGTTTTGGCAAGTGTTTTCTTCAGATAGGGTCTGATCAGCCTCAACCACCTGTGTTTCCTCTCATACTGACAAGTAAGGGTTTTTAAGAGAATCCTGCAGTGCACAGCAGGAATCAGCAATACAACCTGGAAAATAACATTCGCGGTGATATACTGTCCAAGCATAGACAAGCAGAGAAAAAAGAAGAAAAGGAAGAGACCAGCAAAGTAATAAAAGCTGCCTGGGATCTGGATTAGACACTATGAAAACATTGTAACAAACTCCCTTACTTCCGCCTACCTCCCAGCTTTCCTGTTTGTATCAGAGTGAGATATTGAAGCAAGTACATCCTCAATCTCCGTCCAGTTGCTCTGGTAATTAGATCTGCTACTTAGGTACAATCTTTATGCAGATTGGAGTGTGTGTCCAGAAGCCTTGTTTATCCAACACAATTTGTCACAGGCAAATGCGCTTTGCTCATTAAGAAACAACTATACGAGAGATTTCAGTATAATCCATTCTTCTGCGTGGTGCCAACAGCTTAAAGCCCCAATTATATGGAATCAGTCCAAATTAAGGGCTCATTCTAATTAACTCACATTGTGCAAACATCATGGAGCTCCTTATTCAAATCAAACCGAAATTAAAGCATCCCTCTGTAAGCACATTTAAAATCATTCTTGTTTCATTTTTAGTCATGTAAATAAGGACAGCAAAATGAAGCTGGTTGACAGATTCCACAGTTATTTGTACTTGATTCCAGTAATGTCAAATCATGATGTAAACCCAGACATATTTAATCTTAGACACAATGGACAAGTGTTAGTTTTTCACTGAAATTATGGTAAGCCAATACACACAAGTAATACGCTGCATGATCTACTAACAGACTTACACAAAATTACATAAATACCTGTGATGAGCAGCATTTGATTAATTATGTTATCGATCACATCATTTGATAGCTTGATTAAAATACTACATTCAAACTAGATATATAGTATGCTATGTGTTACTTTCATTGCCCCACTAATGCTGGATCTAAGAATCCAGGGCAAGTAAAATCTTCAGATGTTACTCAAAACAAAGCAAAGAATGAAGTCAGAGATGAGTTTTACAAACTGAAGCAAATTAATGCTTAGAAAAGCCAAATTTAAGGAGTCTCTTGCTATAAGTTCAGACTTGGATGAACCATTTCTTTTTTGCAGTAGAGAATGTTCTGGCTCTGGAGGGAGTGCAATGAGGGTTTACCAGATGGATCCCTGGGATGGCAGGAGTGACAAATGAAAAGAGACTGGAACATTTGGGACTATATTCATTGGAGTTCAGAAGATTGATCAGGATCTCATAGAATGGAGGAAGTTCTTCACCTAGGGAGCGGTGAACTTGTGGAAAGCAGTTGAGGCCAACCGAATGTTTGTAAGAAGGAGTTAGATGCAGTTTTTGGGATGAAAGGGATCAAAGAATGTGAGGAGAAAGAGCAGACAGACATCAATTTGGATGATCACTCAGGATCATATTGAGCATTGCAGCAGGCTTGAAGGGCTGAATGGCCTACTTTTCCATGGTGCAGGAAAAACTTTGGAAAATAGGATGATGCAGATTGCTAGAAGAAAACAGCTCATTGGCTGGTATTTACAAAATGAATGACGTCTAGGCTTAGCAATCTAAAAAAAACAAGTATTCTCCATAAGGTTGTTAATGGAAATGATCTGACTATCCTATTTTTAGATTCATTAAACATTTACAAATTAACCATTATTTTTTCATTTCAAATTTCTTTTATTTATATCAGTAGCATAATATTTTGGTGTAATGATATCGACTGTGTCAAATTATTGTCCAACCCATCCAATGATCAGTGCGCTGAGATCACATTGATGGAATACTGATGAATATGAAGGAGTACAAATTGTTGAATTAGAAAGAAGACAGCTAGGAAGCACCAGGTTGTGACAGACACAGTATTAACAATACGAGTCGATGACTAATTAAAAAGCAAAACGAAAAGCATTTCAAAAAATCTTGGTGGCTTTGTTTAATTCTAAAGCCCAAACTGTTTGTTTTTTTTCCCCAATAAAAAAAAGCCAATCCTCTAATCTCTGCAAACAGACAGCAATTTCTTTCCAATTTGTTCTGAAAAGACTACAAAAGAGGCTGAAAGGAAATGGCTGACGTGAATAGATCTGTTTGAGTACAGGCGATCTCCCAGCCATATTATGACTTCATATTAGCTCGCCACATTTTACCAACTAACTGCTGCACATTCAATGCTGACAATAGCATAAAGAATGCTAGTTGAACCTAAAACTGTTGGGGGCCCTGACTGTGACCACCCGTCATAGATTAAGTGGATTTAATGCACAACCAGTGCAGCTGAGATTGAAAAATTAAGTGATGACAGACATTGACTGTTATAAAGCAGCTTTTAAAAAATAATTTTACTTTCATGTACAAGTATTTCCTTTAGTAATTCCCTGCTGAAACTGACACAATTTTTGTATCTTTTTCAATCCAGTATCATGCCCTCTTGATATTGCAATGTAAAAGGTAAATTAAAATAGTTTTGATGCTTGGATTTTTCTTCAATAATATGTATCCACACAGCATGAAATTTTAGTGCTCGTTTTAATATGTGAGGAACAAAAACATGAATAGAAACAATTACCAGAAAGGATTACGTACGCCTTGCACTGCTGGTAAATCCAGAGAAATTTTTATGCTTCTGGTTTTTCTTGTCTTCATCCACAAATGCTACAGTGACAAATGTGCCTAGAAATCAGCAACATTAACCCTAAACTGCTAATTTAAGCACCAGAAGCTAGATGAGTAAAATGAAAAGAACAATTTAATTCAATCCATCCAATTGTTCCTATTTATTCTGCATTTTGATCGGAATTGCAGCTATCTATTTTTATCGACCAAATCTATTCTTCCCAACCTCTTCCACTAAGAAGTTTTCATTTGAAAGAAACATTGAAGAATTATTTTGGATGTGTTCTTTGCCATTTTGAAAGGAAATTGCTCAGCCAACTGAGAAATCAATATTGGAGGACTAGCACATCATGTTGCAACCCGACTAATCTCTGACAGGTCCTTTTACACCAAACCAGGAAGGGAGCTGGTTTGGAGTCCAAAACTACCCAAGTGAGCAACTATGGGATCTAAAACCATGATTCTTCAAGGGTTAAAATACTTTCTGTTTACGGAGAAAAAGGTTTGAACTTGTGCTGTTATATATTATTTAAACCTACTGTTTTGAGAACATTACCCAAGGCAGTCTGAGAGTAGGAAATTAGTCCCAGTCCACATATCTGAATAAATTTTACAGATGAGAGACTGTAGAACAACAGAAAGTGATTCAATGATACATATCATTGAGTGATACAATCACAATATATATCCCAAATAATTATTTTGCTTACCAATTAACCTCTACTCTACCATGCATATGCTAAATCAAAGGAAGAATATTTCCAATTTTGTTACGATCTCAGCATTAACACTGAGTGAGTGGAGCTCAATGATTATTCACCAGGCTGAGGTTATACTCCATCTTGTGACAGCACCAAGCCATGTCAGCTGATGTAATATTCATTGGACAATCTGTTGTACATGTATAGTTTGTATTTGCAAAGGATCTTTATAAATAATGAAACAAAATGAAAATACATGCTTGAAGTTAGAGTTATTGAAGGGCTGGATTTATTTGAAGCTCCAACTGAAATTTGCTGCATTTTGTGCCAAATGAATTAATAGATGAATTAAAATAGTCAGATGATTGGCTGGCAGGGAAAAAAGCACCTCACCCACCAGTATATAATCAGAAAATTCCATAGGTCCAAATTTTTTAGTCTGGGTTAGAGTCGCAGACAATAAATTACTCACTTCTCTTACCTGGAGTTTTCCAGCTGGACCATTGAGGCAGGAATCTCGATAGTGGAGGCAGTTGAGTGAACCAGGCAGACAGCAGCAGAGGGGATGGTCACACAAACCACACCCTCCTTTTTACAGCAGTGGCTGCCATATTCTATGTTAGCAGGACACAAAGTCACTTTGACAGGTAGTGAAAGAAAGTAACTCAGTGAAGGGGGTAGGTTATCAGATGGATGAAGGGTTCAGGAATCACGGAAGTGGGAGTAGGGAGCCATAAGGTAGGCAGGTATAAGGGAAGGGCATTTGAGGACACAGAGGGGATAAAGAGTTGGGGTGGGGTGGGGTCGGGGTCTCTTTGTCAGTTGGGTGTCTGTGGGGTGGGGTCAAGTGTCTGTGGGGGAGGGTTTGGCAGGGTGCTCAGGTGTCCAAGGGTAATAGTGTAGGGTTGAAGGTTGGACATTGGTCAGTTTATTGTTTGGAGTGATCAGGTGGTGGTCAGGGATCCACAGATGTATCAGTGATTGGAGATTCTGTGTACTTTTGTAGTAGGTCAATTTTATAGTTAGTCAGGAATTAGAGCAGGTTTTAATTCACTAACTCTTCCTGGGTAACTACTAAAATAAGTAGGTTGGGTCTCTCTGATGATGCTAGTTGTAACTCAGTTGTCAGAGGTTTCCAGATACAAAGTAGTTTCCCATTGAAAACTTAATCTTCCCAGATAATCACCTGGGATTAGTCAGGTTGCAATATGATGTGCAATATGGTCCTCCAAACATAGGTTTCTGGGAAAAGTTTATCTTTAAAGGCAATACTTGGTCAAATGGCAGGAACATGTACTTAAACGTATATCCAGGTATTGGTAAGTGCATTGTGACTTCCAAATAATCTTGATGTGAGTCTTTCAGGATAGTTTTGGTCTCCGACCATCCAGAGACTGGCACATCTGGGCTTGATAGAATATCCGATTGATTCAATTGGGTATTTCAACTGATTCTCATTAGTTTGTAAAAGGCGATGGAAAGGAGGAGGTCAGGACATCTGGAAAGAGTTCAACTTCAAGCAGTGCAAAATGCTTTAGAAATATTTCTCTTTGTTACTTGTTTCGTGGAAACAAAATGAGTTATTAAGACTGGTACATGCAATTCATGCAATTGAAATGTCGTTGCAATCTGAAATGAAATCAAAAAACTCTGGAAATACTCAGCAAATTGAGCAGCATCTGTCGGGAGTGAAAAAAATAAGTTAACCTGTCCAATTGGCTTTCTGTTTGGTACATTTGGATAGGATAATGCAGCAGCATGTTCTCCTTATGTAGTGGATTGCCACTTGTATGTTTGTCCTAAAGAATATTATCCCACAGTCAAAAGTCTAAGATTTTTAAAAAGAAAGGTTCAATTTTGCTAATGATAACATTTTTCCAACCATTACTATTCATTTGAATTCATTTTCTCAATGTTTGCAGTTACTTTTGAAGGTAAAGTTTTTGTTTGATTAATCATTGGGACATGAGTGTTGCTGACTAGGTCAGAATTTGTTCCAATCCCTAATTGCCCTTGTGAAGTTGGTGGTGAGCCTGTCTTGAAACATACAGTCCATCTGGTGCATGTTTGCCTAGGGAGGACAGGAGGAAGCTGCAGGAGTTTGACTCAGCAACAATGAAGTGACAGTAATACATTTCAATGTCAGGAAGGCGTATGTTCTAATGTATCTACTAGTCTTGTTTTTCTAACTGGTAAAGTTTGCAGATTTGAACTGTATAATCAGCGAGGGCTTCGCAAGTTGCTCTGGTATATTTTGTAGATGATACGTACTGGTGGTGGAGGGAATAAGGTGTTCTATGTGATAGATTGTTTTACTCTGTAGTTGTCTAATGTGTTGTTTGAGCTACAGTCAACTCAGACAAGTGGATAGTATTCTAATACACTCCTGGTTTGTGCCTTCCGGTCATCCACAGGCTTTAGATAGTCAGAGAAATACTCATCTCAGAATTACAAGCCTCTGTCCTACTCTTGTAGCAGTTTGTGCATGGTGGTCCAATTCAGTTTCTGATTGATAGTAACCGTGAAGGATGTTGATTCAGCAGTGATAATGCCATTGAACATCAAGGAGTGATGGTTAGATTCTCACTTATTGGAAATAGTCATTGCCCGGCAGTGATGTAGCGTGAATGTTACTTATCACTTATCAACCCAAATCTGGATATTGAACACATGTTGCTGCTTATAGAAATGAGCTGCTTCAGTGTCTGAAGTTACGAATGATGCTGAATATTGTGTAATCGTCAGTGAACATCACCATTTCTGATCTCATGGTAGTTAGAAGGTTACTGGTGAAGCAGATGAAGATGTTGGGCTGAGGAGACTACCCTGAGGAACTCCTGCAGAGATGCCTTGGAGCTGTGATTACTGACCCCAATAATCACAACCATCTTCAAATGTGCCAGGTTTGACACTAACCAGCGGAGAGATTACCCCAGATTCCAATTAACACCAGTTTTGCTAGAGCTCCTTGATGGCAACAGTCAGTAAAATCTGGTCTTGATGTCTAGACAGTCAGTCTTACATCATCTCTGGAATTTAGCTCTCTTGTCCATGTTTGAACAAAGGCTACACTGAGTTCAGGTGCTGCGAGGTTTTGAAAGATCTAAAGTGAGTGTCAGTGAGCAGTTTACTGCTGAATAGGTAACTTTTGATGGTGCTGTCAATGACACCTTTTGTCATTTTGTTAATGATCAGGAATAGACTGCAAGATCATCAATTGGCCAGGTTGGATAGGTCCTGTTCCGTGCAAACAGAAATACCTTGACAATTTTCCACATTATTGTGTAGCTACCAATCTTGTACATGTACTGGTGAAGGGCACGGCTAGGACTGGATCTCCACCTACAACCTCTTCAATGGGTAGGAAGTAGATGCTGGCTGGAGGAGGTGTTCAGCTTGAAGCCGAAGGGAGCTCAAGCACAAGCTAGAACAGTGAATTATGATGCAATATGGATCCATTTTAATAGCTTTGGCTTGGAGATGGGAGATGTCTTTTCTTCTGGCTGAGTGTGTCCTCAACTGTGCAAATTTAAGGAAAGGCACAATGGGAGTTCTAACACCAAAGAGTGTTACATGCTGATTTACACCACAAATTGCTGAGTCTGCATATTTCTGACCGATGCTCGCCACGTGCAAATACTCTCACCAAAATGATGCTGATGCATCTAACACCAGAAGTGTGCAAACATATTGGAGAAAAAAATGTACTCTTTGAGGTGAAAATTTGGGCACAGTGGTGTTAAAAACTGTTGCCATTTCATAAATACAGGTTGGTGTTGTGCTATCCTCAATAAATTGCCATTTTTCTTTGCAAATGATATGTTGACAGAGAACTAGTTCTTCAATCTAGCCATTGGAATTCAGTTACAGTGTGCAGTTCCAATGGAGAGACATTAGCAAGAGAACTGGCAAATGCTCTAACTTTTATATGCTAACTACACATTCATTGAGCTAATATCTCCCACATGGAAACTTTTTAAATAGTGCACTAATGCACTGAAAAGTTAGTGACATCAATTAACAGACTGTTATTCACCAAGGGGAGAGTGAACAGCAGGTTATTGTTTATTGTCTTAATGCTGCAATGTGGTTACAAATTGCAATCATCTACTATTCTCCATTATTAAAACTAATTTCATTACAATTCCAAGTAGATTGAATGTAATGGAAACTTGTTCAATGATGCCAGAATTTAAAATCGCAGACAGCAAAAAAAAACCCCTCTGATATAGTCATAAAATTGTGATCCTTCACTGATAGGGTTGTGGGGTCAGAGTAGGAGCATTTGAATATTGGCCATGTATGGTCAGGTGACATGTTACTGTGTACTGAAATTTGCAGCAGAATATTAAGCAGGACACGGTGAAACTGAGCAGCCAAACAGAATTAGCCTTTGTGAATGAATAGCTATGTATCAGTGAAATTCACATTAGGCAGAATATTGTAGTGTAGTCTTCACAGAAGTGAAATTTCTCCTCCAATACATTCATAGGTTTGAGGAGGTCAGTGTCAGGAAACTACTCAATCTTTCACATTTTGCACTCTAAAGTAAAAGACGAAGTTGCCATAGTCCCACTGGATCATATGGCTCCTCTCTCACAGAAGAGAGATGTCTGATGGCAGCTTAACCAGAGGCTCACCACAGCTCAGGCAAGGGACAGGTTGAGAAGAGAATCCTGAATTGAACCCATGCTGTTAGTATCACAAAGCAGTTGTTCAGCCAAGTGACCCCTTTCCCTCAGTAACAAGTGGTTCAAGTTTAGAATGAAGAATCCATCTTACACAAAATAATGAATATGATCATTTACTTGGTAAAAACGGGGTCTGCAGATTGCAATGTGTGATTAACCCATGCCTGTTTGTGATAATGTGGGCACCATGCAAATTCAACACAACTTGCTAATTTAGATGATAGTGGCATGTAACCAAAGTGATTACAGCTGCACTCATTGGCACATTTTCCATTATCTTTCAGGACAAGATGGTGCACAACAAAAGTTATCAGGATCTCAGTGGTGGGGACATGCTTGCATGTCATTACCTTCATGGAGGAGGTAATGCTGGTCTTACTTGGAATGGCCACAGCTTATTCTGTGGCTAAGAATGAAGGTGGAACCACAAAGGAGGATTGTATATTCTATCTAATTCACCTTCTCACACTTACTTCCTTTTTAGACATGTCAAAGCTGTGCACCTCTTGCCTTGCAACACTTCCTTCACCCAACCTTTCCATTCATCTTTACCTTTGCAGATGCCAATGAACTATTACTTGAACAAACACCAGTACAGGAGCCTGAAACGCAAACGGAACAAGAGACTGAAAATGAAGTAACACCACTTGATCTCACATTCATAGTTACCATCTCAGACACTTCCACTATGCGTATACTTCAGTGTGTATATGAAATTGGAATCTAACAAGGATGAGATATTGGGTGTAGGTGGTCTGCAGCCAGTGCAAGAGATTAGAATAGCAATGGTACCAGATCTCTGGAGGACCTGGTCACTCATGAGTTCTACTGCAAATAAAGGCTTCAATAGGGCAGCCAAAACAAAGGTTGATGAGCAGGCAAGGAGGAAAGCTTGGTTGGTTGGCAGAACTGGCCAGAAGCTTGATATCATTATTAAAGGATCCAGCTCCAACCTGGCTCTTATTGGGTGGTGGCTTTCATTTCAGCATTATGGCTAACTGAATGTCAGTGACAGTAAAGGGAAGGTACATGACTATTGTGGAATACGCATCTCGTTCAGTGAAATTGTACTCAAGTACGGCAACCAAGCAACCCGGATGGAAAGGTGATGTGCTGGTTACCTCCTACCTTCCCCCAGTCATCGTCTTTCTCCTCCTCCTGCTCCTCCCTTTACTCTTCATCCATTTCTTCTTCCTCCGCAGCTCCTTCCTGTGCCTCCAGGTTGTGGAGGATTCAGCAGACCAGACACAAGTTCAAGTAAATGCAAGAAAGCTCCAATTCATCACAACCACACCTCCACCCATTCCAACAGTCCAAGCTGATGAATCATTGCTTCAACAATCTAAGTGGCATATTTCATGGGCAGCAATATATACTCTTCATGTGTGGTTGGGCTGCAGCATTTAACCATGAGTCAAGTGATAAGCAAATGGCCCTTGCTGTCCCTCAGTTATTGTCTGGCTTGCTGTGGTGACTCAAGAATTGAGAGACTAGAGCAGAAGCAAAGTGACACAGTCTAATGCCCTGATATTGATTTGATGCTGAATGACCACAGGTTCAGTCGCATACGTTTAAGAGCAATGTTGGCTGGAGCAGCAAAAGCAAAAATAGCAGTATTGGCTTCAAACCAATGTTACACCCTGCATTTTTCCTGTATAGCCTTCTATTTCTGTGTCCTTACCAAGATGATGTCAGTCTGTGTCCATGGCACAGTCAGTATTTTGGTATCGAAACAACATGTAGCACCAAATCTTTGCAGCCATCATGCCAAGAATTCATGGATAAGTCATTAAACATGACACAGACATATTTGTAAATGCAAAAAGCACATGTATTAATTTCACAAAGATGTTTAAATAATGATGGTCCATGATCTTTTAGTAGAAAACCACAATTAAAGAACAATAGAACAGAATCTTTATGACAACGTTTAGGTCTTTAGGGTGTCCTAAAGCTCTTTCCAGGTAATTAAATACTTTTTAAGTCTGGTCACTGTGTTAATGTAGGAATGAAGAAAGCTGATTTGCAAGATTTCAGAATGAACAGATAGTTTTTGGTGTAGGTTAAGGGATAAATATTGCCCATGACACCAAGAATAACTCCCGTGTTATACAAAAATGGCTCATTGATCTCTTACATCCATCTCAGACGGTAAATAGTTCTCAGTTTAATGTCTCATCTGAAAGACAGATCCTCTGATAGTGTAGCACTTCCTGAATACTGTGCTGAAGTTATAGATGGAATTGGTGCTGAAGCTAAAAACCACAACCTCAGACTCAGAGCGAGAGGTCTACACACGAAGGTATGGCTGAAACATTCTCAGAAACTAAGCATTTCCTCAGTGGATCCCCAGTTGGCCTGCCACAGCTTTGGCTGATCAGCGGAAACCCATTTGCACATCTCACTGTGGTTTTTGCTGAACTTGCAGTGGCCCATCTGACAATGGCAAAAATGTGCACTTGGAGTAATCGATTCTGGATCATTGAACCCAAATTTCCGTAGGGGATTTCCCCAGTTTCCATCCAGTGTCAATGCTAGTGTCAGAGTCAGATAACAGCACAACCTCTGCAGAACTTTCGAGGCATTGGTTCTATGAGCATGCAACTCAGCAGCAGGTCATCAGAAAGGTAATTGTAGAAGTGAGATTGCATGAAAGTAATCTCATGCAAGATCATTCACCAATTGAAGCAATCTATCAACAGATATAGCAGGCTGCAAGACAAAGATATCTATTAGCTGAACAAGAAAATGCATAGATATAGAGGCTGCCTGTTGTTTCATCACACAAGTGAGCCAAAAGCCTGCGTGGAGATTTTGAGATGTCTCAATATTAGGTGCATGCATCTAGCCTTACACCATCTAGAATTTTGGTTCAAGGAATGTGCAAACCTTGAGTTTGAGAGCCTGCTCCTCATTAAAATGAATGGAAGTAAAATGATCGGAAGGGCGTGCCTGCATTTATTGTTTGCAAGTCTAGTCTGCAAAACATCTTTGCTGACAGTGTTAAAGATGAAAATTTACCTCAGAGCCTGTAAGAAAAGCATGATCTAAGTACTTTGAAATGTGAAACAGATATTCTGGAATGTAAATCAGACAAAATTACCTCCATGAAAAATTGTGTATTCCAGAGTTAAAGGTTTAAAAGTGTGAGATAATGGTTAAACACTAGTGTGGAGAAAGTGAGGACTGCAGATGCTGGAGACCAGAGTTGAAAAATGTGGTGCTGGAAAAACACAGCAGACCAGGCAGCATCCGAGGAGCAGGAGAATCGACGTTTCGGGCATAAGCCCTTCTGAAGGGCTTATGGCCAAAATGTCGATTCTCCTGCTCCTCGGATGCTGCCTGGCCTGCTGTGTTTTTCCAGCACCACATTCTTAAACACTAGTGTGCTTATATTGATGTTCTGATGTGTGTAGTGTTCATTTTCTTTGAATGTTATGTTTGTCACCTGGGGTCAACTGTGGTTCTGGGTCAAAATATTCCCTTATTCTTCCCCACCAACTCATTCACCTCTCCTTCAACTGGAATATTTGATTATATTGTTTGGACCGAACAAAAGAAAAAAGAAGCTTTTCTTTAGGGTCAGGATACATTACCTTTCCAAAACCATTAAGCAGAATTGAGCCAAAACTTCACACTGCAATTGAATGAAGAGGGGGAAAAAACTACTCCATTATAATTATAATGATAATTGTAATTGTAATAGTGGAATAATGTTTGTAATTAAATGTGAACTTTCAATTGGATAAAGGTCAGATCAAATCATCAATAACCAAAGAGCTAAGAGGTGTCATTGAGATTCAAGCAGCATAAGATGGAAAACTCTGTTGTACACAGCTTCCAGAGTCATGTCTTTCCTACTCAGTGTCTGATCGCAGGATCTACATTGAATTATCTCAGGATTCTCACTGAATTAAAGGCTCCTTTAGCATTGCTGGAAGAAAATGATGCTAATATTCCTGCTTTCTCAATAGCCTTATGTCTTTTTTCTGATGGTGCCATGTGAAATAACTGGAGAAATTGAGGTGCGACAAGTATTAAAATGCAGTCTGATGGTAATGACATGTCAGATTGCTTTCTGTGCAATGATGGAGAAGGAATTGATGTTAATTCTGATGTGGATGCAATGAATAAAAGTGTGATTAATGTAAATCTTCAACTCTCTCCCACAAAAGCTGTTAAGGCTGAGTTAATTGACCCTAGATAAAAGCATTAAGAGTTATGGAATCAAGGTGGTTAAATGGAATAAAGATACAGATCAGCTATGATATAATTGAATAGCAGAATAAGCTTGAGGTTTCCGAATTATCTACTCTGGCTCCTATGTATGAAAACAAAGGCAGGCAAATTGCTCACACATTTGCACCTTTTATTAGGCCCTCAAATTTCTCATTCTCTGCCTCTTCTAGATTGCTGAGGAACCCTGGAATTAATTTTTCAAAAGGAATGAGAACATGTTACAGCCAGTGGCCTCTTCCTGTACGGTCTTCCTTCCTTTTGGGAATTAGTTTGCCGCAGGATAGGCTCTTTTCTTGGCAACAGTCATCATCTGCTACTCTGCTGTCTGGAAGTGAAAATGATGACCTTTCGCAAGGTGGCTTCAGTGTTTGTCTTTAAGATATCTAGTGCAGTAGTGGGTATTTATGTATGTCTGTGCGACTAACTACTAAGAGCCTGTGGCTGGGTTGGAGAGCTGCCACCTATTTTCCTTTACAGATATTTTTCAACAATCTGTTCAGACACATTGTGACACATGTCTGGAGCAGATCTTGAACACAGGTCTCCTGGCCTCGAGGTAGTGACACTACCATTGCAAAACAAGAACTCTCCATCCTCCCTCCAAGTCTTTATTTTATCTCAAAGATTCCCCGTAATATGAACATGACTATTTCTCATAGTTCAACAAATGTCAGGCATAGAGTTATTTTCTATTTGACCGGTTCAGGGTTGTTTTGACGTACCCATGGAGCAGATAGGATGTGAACCTAGATCACCTTCCTCCAGACAGCGAAAACTAGCATTATAACATAAGAGCTCTCTAGCCTTCTATCAATACTTAGTCTAATGATATTAATGATATTAGATGACGAACCACCAGTGAGTTTGAACAAAGGGAGACACTTGCCTTAACAGCCCAACATAGTTTACTGTGTTATGGCAATTGATACACATTACATTAGCTTGTTAGGTATAATTACAAAGACTATTCACGGCCAGAAGTGATGCATCTAACCCTATCTGGATCTGGATCTAGAATTGGACTCCTCAGTTATCCAGTAGTATTCTTAAAGTGACAAACTGACATGTCTTTATGAATCTTTTTCTGAGTCAAATAGGATTAGATTAGATTACTTACAGTGTGGAAACAGGCCCTTCGGCCCAACAAGTCCACACCGACCCGCCGAAGCGGAACCCACCCAGACCCATTCCCCTACATTTACCCCTTCACCTAATACTATGGGCAATTTAGCATGGCAATTCACCTAACCTGCACATTTTTGGATTGTGGGAGGAAACCAGAGCACCCGGAGGAAACCATGCAGACATGGGGAAAATGTGCAAACTCCACACAGAGTCACTTGAGGCGGGAATTGAACACGGGTCTCTGGCGCTGTGAGGCAGCAGTGCTAACCACTATGCCACTGTGTCACCCATGTGTGCCACCATGTTGCCCATCTGTGCCACCATGTCGCCCATATTATTTTCACCATTGTTAACTTGTGGCGTTAAAGCAATAGCCACTAAATGGATCACCATGTTATACTTCCAGGCACTAGGGGTTTGTAGTTGAAGTAGAGTATTGCCACCAATAATCCTTTCCATATTTGGTTAAATGGACAGTTCGATTTACAGTGGTGGATGATGAAGCACTAATAAATCGTAAGAAGAAAACCCACAGGTCTTAATAACAAGATGTAGATTATTCATTGATAGCACCGTCTACAAGTTACATTGGTTAGTTCGGCAAATTTGCAAAGTTTATCATGAGTCAGCAATGACGCATCTGACCCTATCGAGATCTAGAACTGGACTTCTTGATTTAACACGCAGGACTATGAGATATCAATAGATTGAGTAGAGCCTAATTCAGTCTCCAATATTAACCTTTCAGAATCATTGTCTTATAAAATAGGTATCATGCTACCAAAGGTAGAAGGGGCCTACAATGGGGGCCATACCTCAGGAAGGGAAAATAAAACTGTAAATGGAACATTAACTGGTATGGGAAGCTTCCAAATAACTGATTGATTGTATTTGTTAATACACCTTTGCAATTGAAATAATAAGAAACTTGAGGAAAATTTCCTATTTCAAAGCCATTAAAGTATTTCAGTATTTCCAATATTTTACTGAAAAGGACATGGCTTTGGATTTCTGAGTTGGTTCTTCCAATTGCTGAAATTGTAGCTCTCATAGAGAACCCCCAGAAAAAATGAGAAGGTGGGCTGCATAAAAAGCCATTTTGAGTATTTGTCAGCTACTTTCCTATTGGAGCTGTGGTAGGAGACTACAACAGGATCTATGGCATTTTAAGTCAATAAAGATAGAACTCAGTGATTAGATTACATACAGTGTGGAAACAGGCCCTTCGGCCCAACAAGTCCACACCGACCCGCCGAAGCGTAACCCACCCATTCCCATACATTTACCCCTTTACCTAATACTACGGGCAATTTAGCATGGCCAATTCACCTGACGTGCACATCTTTGGACTGTGGGAGGAAACCGGAGCACCCAGAGGAAACCCACGCAGACACGGGGCGAACGTGCAAACCCCACACAGTCAGTCGCCTGAGGTGGGAATTGAACCCGGATCTCTGGCGCTGTGAGGCACCTGTTTACCATTATTTCAGGACACTTTGACTCAGTCACAATTGTGGAATAGTTGTTGACTCTGATGCAGAGAGCCCATATTTCCAGAGAATCATGAAAACACCAGACATACAGAATAGAGTTGTGGTTAAAATCAGGGCTCGAAGGACCAAGCGGCCTACTGTAGTTCCTTGTTTGTACGTATACTCATGTGAAACACCATATCTAACCAGACAGTTAAGCCAACAAACAGTTATGTTTCCTTAATGTTGCATGTTTTCAGGTCTGCTTTAGAAAAATCGTTAAGATATTAGCTCAGCCATGTCGTTAATACTTGGCTAAAATTGCAAAGAAAAAGAGGCAAAATAAAATGCTGATGACCACAGCAAACTTTCCTGAAAGTGAGAATGCCCTACTTGTCCTGGAGATTGATATTTTATTTGTTCACATGATGTGGGCAATGCTAGTTGCCGAAGAAAATTCTGATGAGTCTCCATTTTATTTATACAACAGAGTTGCTTTATGTAGGCTGCCTTTGAAGGTATATGGAGTTACTACTTGCTCATGTGCTACATTTCTCCAGGGTTCTGGTCAGTCTCCCATCATACAGAATCCTGAGAAAAACCCTATTGAACTTAAGGGCAAATGTTTCCACTTAGTTTTATTTTGTGATCTTTAATACAATTCAGTTTCATAAAATTACCGATACATGGGCTAATTTTAAAATAATTTTAGTGGAAGTCTGTTGCAACACAATTGCAATTAAGCTGTTACTGGCTACAATTATTAGATAATTGAAGAATGTTTCGTCAGATGGTTTAATGTTTCAAAAATAGCTTAGAATTTGCTTGAAAATAAGGGATGTTTAAATCTTAATTATTTTAAAGAGCTTATTGCAGCCATGTCATTGGCAGGGATGACAAAGGTAGTTGTGTCATAAACTGATTAATTTGTGAACGCTCATTAATCTGGAGTTGCTGAAGGAACCCACCTGAGAGATTACAGGCATTCCCATGGAAAGACTCTGGAATGTAGGCTCAACAGACTACAAAGCCCCAGGCGCTCTGCTCATTAGGAACTACTGCAGCTCTCAAATCAGCCCAATTTTGGTCGCCAATGTGAAGTGTAGTCCATCCAAACTGTGGCAAACTGGAACAAAAGGAACCTGTGTTTCATGCTGATTTCTGTCCAATTGAAATATAGCTGCAAGGGGTTTCTGTTCCGAATTACTTGGCTCATGCTGCTTCGTGTAATGAAGCATTTGATGGAACAATCCTCCTGGATGGTAAGGTCATAGTGATTTGTCCATGCTCTGAAAAGTCATTTCTTCTTTGAGAGTAGGGCAACAGAGTGGGGTGGGTGGGTGTGGGGATATCAGTGAGAAAGACAAGAACACTGACCTAATGCATATGTATAACTTAATTGATCTGAATAAATACAAATAAAATGAATTATCTTACTGCTCTCATTAAATATAAAGCCCTGGTGATATGCTCATTACAATACTGGGGAAGGTGGTGTTTGCTGACCAATAACATTTCACTAAAATTTATATCTATCCCAGACTGTCTGCTGGTGGACAATGATGATGACAAGGTTTCAAACTGTCCCAGTGTAATAATAATTGCCTATTTTATCGAGAACTGTCCCGGGAATGGCTGGTATGGAAAACAGACGCTGCAGTAACTTAAGGGCAAAGGGTGTTGTTGACATAGGAGGACATTACTCCCTGTTCCAGCTGTCACATGTTAGATCTGGGATGTTTAATCTTGAGAGTGATGGTGGTAGAGTGGTAAGCTCCATACCTTTGAGCCAGGAGGCCTCAGTTCAAGTCCCACCAAAGGTGTGTTGTAACACTCCTTAACAGATTGATTTAAAACATTTTAATACTGAGACTGGAACCTAGATTTTATGCAGACATCAGAAGTGGGCAGACGATGTTACTCACACCAGCAAATGTTTTAATGGATTTTCTTAATTCATATGTTTTTGCTGAATGCTTACTGGTGTTCCTGACCCAACTGAGAGCTCCTGATATTTTGGAGGATAACTTCTGTCCGATAAACAGTGGGATTTGACAGTCCTTGTCAAAATAAGCTAGTATCCAGGTTTAGTTGGTAATAGGGAAAGCAAACGAAATGTTGGCCTTTATTTCAAAGGAAATGGAGTATAAAAAAGGGTATAAAACCAAATAAAGCACTAGTCAGACCATAGCTGGAACACAGTTTTGGGCCCTTTTTCTAAGGAAAGATATATTACACAGTCCAGAGAAGGTTCACAAGCTGATACCAGGTATGAGGGACAGCCTTATGAGGAGAGGTTGAGTAGCTTGGACCTGTACTTGGAACGTAGAAGAATGAGAGGTGATTGCAATCTTTATGAAGAGCAGAAGTAATGTCTATTGGGTTTCAGCTAAGCCACATACTGGTTGAGTTTTCCAGAGAGGCACTGTTAAACCAAATTTGGAATGTGGAAGGAGACCTTTTTTGAGATGCAGTGTTAAAGTCTGTTGAAGGAAATTGTCCAGGCACAAAGAAAGGAGATGGTCCCAGCAGTAAATGGCAGTAAATGTTACCTCAACAGCCTCCTGACCGGCTTGGTCCTGCAGGAAATGTGATGACTTTTCCAGGTCAGTCGAGCTAAGTCATGCCATGTACACAACCCAAAATTGTACTGAACTATATATATTTGTGCCTTAAACCATCTTACAACTCATTTTTGAGGGAACTTGAATCATTTATCAACAAATTGAAGGTATTTTCATGGAAGATCTTTACATCTCAGCCTTCACCAAAAGGATGTTTCTTGATTTGTATCTTCACATGCTCAACATTACTGTATTACTATTTGTGTGATATTCACCATTGTTGGATCTCATAGCAATTAGAAGGTGTCCTCATGTGTTTTAAAGAGAAAATAGCCTTGAACACAAGAAAGATTGACTATGGACAAGTTGCCTCCCCAACCCTAGATTTCTCAACCAGAATGAACAGTTTTTAAAGCTCCCCATAAATGTAGTAGAGGAGAGAGTTAGAAGCAGGGATGTTGTTAGAAAGTTGCCTTTAATCATGATGGGCTGGTCCCTATTTATTATGCTGATAGGGTCCCATCTTACCTGTCAGCATAAAATTACTGTGACATCTTCTACTGCAAACACAAATTTGATTTGCCATCTGAAGCTTATTGTCGTTTTTACTCTCTTTTATTGTAGCACAGCAGGACAATGGAGTGAACTAGCTTTATCAGGCCACTCATCGGTGAATTACACACCAACATTCAGCTTCTTCCTTCAAATTAGTATCGCAACGACCAAATTGGAGCATCTTATCATTTTTTGAGCCATATACAACCTATTTTCAAGGACTCCACTTTGAGGAAGCATAATAATTTGCAGCTATATTGGCAAATCCCCTGATGAGTAAGAAATCAGGGTTGACTTGACAAGTGTCCAGAGCAGCTGCCAATTTCAACTGGGAGTTATAGTTTTAATACAAAATGCAATCCAATGTAATTCCCATCCATTATTTTTGCATTGCTGATCCGAGGGGAAATGTGGTAACAGGGGAAGCAAATGGAATGTTGGCCTTTATTTCAAAGGAAATGGGGTATAAAACCAAATGAAGCACTAATCAGACCACAGCTGGAACACAGTTTTTGGGCCCTTTATCACAGTCCAGAGAAGGTTCACTAGCTGATACCAGGTATGAGGGACAGTCTTATGAGGAGAGGTTGAGTAGCTTGGACCTGTCCTTGGAATGTAGAAGAATGAGAGGCGATCTTATTGAAATATATAAGATTCTTAGAGGACTTGACAGGTTGGATACATTGGATACAGAAAGGTTTTTTTACCTTCTTGCAGAACAGTGTAGGACTAGATGGTATAATTTCAGAATAAGGAGTCATAAATTTGCAAAGAACAAAGAACAAAGAACATTTACAGCCCAGGAACAAGCCCTTCACTCCCTTCTCTTCTCGCCATTTTGTTAAAATGGAGGCCCGACTCCCGAGGTAAGTCCCTTTTTAAGTGGGAAAACTTAGCCTTCCTGGCAGCCCTTGCTTCACTCAACCTTGTCTCCTCGCCGCTCTGTTAAACTGTTAAAATTTAAGACAGAGATGAGGAGTAATTTCTTCCCTCAAACACCTGTGAATCTGTGGAATTCTTTACCATGGAAAGCTATTGAGATTGTTTCATTAAGTATATTCAAGTCTGAGATCGGCAGAACTTTAATTAGTAAGAGAATCAAAGGATAAGGGACAAGGCAGGGAAGTGATGTTGAGGGTTATCAAATCAGCTGTGATCTCATGAATGACGGAGCACATTTAATGTGCTAAAGAGCTTACTTCTACCTTTCTACCTTATGGAATGTCTCTCAAAAATACTTCAATGGCCCATTTGTACACCCCCCCGCCACATTGACTTACATCAATACTGACCAATCACTGTCCTATTCCCAGACCGGGGCAATTGGACAGCTTTACATAGAAACTGATGTATTTCCTACACCCTTTATCAATCAGACCTCTGCATTTGCCATTCATTCATTCAAGTAAACATTCAAGTCTCAAAGCAATTTGGGCACCACAAGGCAGATGGGAGATGATGTAACAGATTCATCCATTGCACAGTTTGTTTCCAATGTTAAATTCACCACCACCCTCCCCTTGATTAACAGAGTAACAGAAGTGAATGATTTCTTTACATTTTAACTTTTAATTACCAAGTGTCTAACCTGTATTTTGATATTGCTTTCCTTAATCATAAGCATATACTAATTTTACTTTAAACTAATGGTGCATTTCAATGCCTGTTAGATGAAGCATGAAATGTTAAGAGCCTCAGCAATAATTATCTTCAATCTTTCAACACTGGAGTAATTGAGCATATCATCCTCAACTTTGAACAACCTTTAGCTAAAAGCTTGAACAATCTCTAAAGGCACTTAATCAATTGTTTTTGCTCTTTGTGTTATTTCAGTCACTGATATTATTACTGGGCTGCAAATCAGCATTCATTGACAACATTGATCTGGCATGTCAAATTAACAGCAAAGCTACCTGTAAAGCAATACAGTACTTGCCTTATGCAGTCAAGTAGAATTTCCTGAAAGGTTATCAGACTTTATGTAACTATTGTGAAACATCTATGATATAAACTGTATATGTTAATTCTCCTTTCATATTGTTGGAATTTTTGTGCATGCCTTGAATGACTTTATCCTTTTTATCACTGGAAGTCCATTTTATTTCTGATTTTAATACATATTCTTATTTTTTCCTATTTCACCCTAATCCCATTATTTTTTCTTCTCCACTGCCAGTCAATATTGTCGATCCATTGAATGAGTAAATTTGCCAACAGTCACAAAAGAGATGGACAAACACCAATCCTGCATACTGATGGAGCCAAGGTCGATGATGCAAAACAAAGAAAATAAAAGGGAAATTCGGGTTATTGAAAAAAAGCAAACAAACATTCCAAACTAATGTGTTTGAATTTATAGTTAAAAACACATGTTCAAGCTGTTCAAAAGAGGGGGAAAAGATGCATTGGACCGATTATACTCACATGGGCGTAGAAAAACTGCTGCAGCCTATAATAAAGGATAACATTAGTAAACACTTAAGAGGTATAGCTCAGACTAATTAGTAGCTGTCAACAAAGATTTGTGAAGATTACATTTGACTAATTTAATTAAATTGTTCAAAGAAATTATAGACTGCACCGTCGAAGGCAGTGTATTTATATTCTGTACTTTCCTCAAGATATCATTTATATTCAGCTGCAGTTACCACACATCTTTGACTTGTTTGAATGCTCCCGCATTATTCCTGTTTGTTTTACCACTTAAGTTTCAATGTTGCATTTTTATATCCATTCTGTCCTTGTGTTCCTATCCTGCATGCATGTACTAAGCAAGTTGTACTAACCATTTGACAATGTGATACGTGTTGCGAAAAATAACATTCAACAATAAAGTTACAGCCACCTTGGATTGCTGAAGCATAGCGGGTCAAAATTACAAATAAATGGAATGGTTCTTTATTTAGTCAAATGGAACCAAGTATGATATGCAACTGAATCCTGCTGATTTCTATATACTGATATGATCCAATGGTGTCATCTGGCAATCTCAGACTAGATCCTTTTCCACATGTCCAATACCAAATGTTAGGAGGCAGAGAGCAGACAACCAAAGGCCAGTTAGCTTAACATTTGTCATAGAGAAAATGTTACAAGCTTTTGTTTTTAATTGCAGGATGTGGGAGTCGCAGGCTAGTCTGGCATTTATTACCCATTCCTAACTACCCAAAGGACAGTTAAGAGTCAACCACATTGTTGTGGATCTGGAGGTACATGTAGACCAGATCAGCTAAGGATGTCAGTCTCCTTCGGTAAGGACATTTGCTATTGTTAAGCTGTTATTAAAGACAGTATGATAAGGCACCTGGATAAGTTCAAGATAATCAAGCAGAGTCAACACAGTTTTAGCAAAGAGAAATCATATTTAACTAATTTATTGCAGTTCTTTATATAAATAACTTGTACTATAAATAAAGGAGAACGAGTGGGTTTATTGTACTTAGATTCCTAGAAGTCATTTGATAAGGTGTACATCAAAGGAATTGCAAAAACTAAAACCTCACGATGTTGAGGGTAACCTATCGACATGGATAGAGGATTGATTGGCTGGCTAACAAGAGCAGAGAGTAGGAATAAAAGGGTCTCTTTTGGGCTGGCAGGATATCATAAGTGGTATGCCACAGGAGTTGGTGCTGGGGCTTCAATTAAGCAATTTATAGATGAAGGGACAGAGGGTATGGCAACTAGATTTGCTGATGACACAAAGATGGGGAAAAGTGAGTTATGAAGAGGGCATAAGGAGCCTACAAAGGGATATAGATCAGTTAAGTGAGTGGGCAAATGGAGTATAATGTGGGAAAATGTGAAATTGTCCATGTTGGCAAAAAGAATAATATTGAAGTGCATTTTCTAAATGATGAGAGGTTGCAGACCTTTGCAATTCAAAGAAACCTGGATGTCCTACTGCATGTACAAGGTTTACATGCAGGGAAGCTAATAGAATGTGAGTTTTGTTTTAACTCACTTGTCGGATGCGAGTGTTATTGGCTGGCCAGCATTTATTTTCTACTTGCCCTTGAGAAAGTGATGGTGAGCTGTGTTCTTGAACTGCTGCAATCCATGCACTGTAGGTAGACCCACGATGCACTTAGGGAGGGAACTCCAGGACATTGGCTGAGTGACTGAAGGAACAGTGATACATTTCCAAGTCAGGATGTTGAGTGGCTTGGAGGGGGAAATTCAGGTGGTAATATTCCCAAGTATCTGCTGCATTTGTCCTTTAAGATGGAAGTGGTTATGTTTTAGAAAAATGTCATCTAAGAATCATTGGTGAATTACTGCAGTGCTTCTAGATAGTACACACTGCTACTACAGATTGTTGATGGAGGAAGGAATGAATGCTTATGGACGTAGTGCCAATCAAGTAGGCTGCTTTGTCCTGGATGGTGTCAAGCTTCTTGAAGATTGTGAAGCTACATCCATCCAGACAAATCATGAATATTCCATTACACTCCTGACTTGTGCCTTGTAGATGGTGGGCAGGCTTTGCAGAGTCAGGAGGTGAGTTATTCACCCAGTCTCTGACCTGCTCTTGTATTTATGTGGCAAGTCCAACTGAGTTTCTTGGTCAATGATAACAAACATGATGTTGATCATGGGGAATTCAGTGAGAGTAACACCATTGAATGTCAAAGGGTGATGGTTAGATTGTCTCTTATTGGAAATAGTCAATGCCTAGCATTTGTGTGGTGTGAATTTTACTTGCCAATTGTCACCCCAAGCCTGGATATTGTCCAGATCTTGTTACATTTGAATATGGTCTGCTTTATTGTGAGGAGAATTGAATGCAAGATGAGGGAGGTTATGCTTCAATTATACAGAGCATTGGTGAGACCACATCTGGGCACTGCGTATAGTATTGGTCACCATACTTACAGGCAGAGGTTAATGCATTAGAAGCCGTTCAGAGAAGGTTTACTATGTTAGTACCAATAAAGAGGGAATGTCTTACTCGGAAAGGCTGACAGGCTAGGTTTCTATCTTCTGAACTTTAGAAGAGTCAGAAGTAATTTAATTGAAACATATCAGATTTTGAGGAAACTTGACTGGGTAGGTGTTGAAAGAATATTTCCTCTTGTAGGAGGATCTAGAACGAGGGCTCATGGTTTTAAAAAAAGGGGTCACTCATTTAGATAGCTGAGGAAACTGTTTTAGATAAAATCTTCATGCAGAAGTAGAATGATCCTTGATTCTTAAGGTGATCGAGCAAAGTAGAGTTGAAGTTAAAATCAAGTCAGCCATGATCTATTGAATGGCTGAAAGGGTTGAGTGACCTCCTCCTGTTTCCTGCTTGTATGACACGAACGTGTCAAAATTAAACCCACAGATTTTCCATTCCTCTCCTTGCAGCATCCCTGGAAGAACAGTGCTTCCCAGTCAAATATTAATTTATTACATCACGATAGGCCATCAAACTGGAATGCTGTTTCTCTCTCTACAGATGCTGCCAGATTGCTGAGTATTTGCAGCATTTTTTGTTCTTATTTCAGATCTCGAGCTTTCACAATACTTTTGCGTTAATTCACCACCTTTTACTTAACGGAAAGTACAAAATGCGGCATGTTCCTTCAGGTGGGCAAGACTGTGCTGTATATCATTCAGCTGACTATGTGGGAATTCTGAGCTGAAAATGTGTTGCTGGAAAAGCGCAGCAGGTCAGGCAGCATCCAAGGAGCAGGAGAATCGACGTTTCGGGCATGAGCCCTTCTTCAGGAATGAGGAAAGTGTGTCCAGCAGGCTAAGATAAAAGGTAGGGAGGAGGGACTTGGGGGAGGGGCATTGGAAATGCGATAGGTGGAAGGAGGTGAAGGTGAGGGTGATAGGCCGGAGTGGGGGTGGGGGTGGAGAGGTCAGGAAGAAG
>NC_057712.1:103136387-103227897 GCF_004010195.1 Chiloscyllium plagiosum | reverse complement strand
TGTTGGGGTCCGTTTGGAGGTGGCGGAAATGACGATGGATGATACGATGTATATGGAGGTTGGTGGGGTGGTAGGTGAGAACCAGTGAGGTTCTGTCCTGGTGGGGATTGGAGGGGCGGGGCTCAAGGGCGGAGGAGCGGGAAGTGGAGGAGATGCAGTGGAGAGCATCGTCAACCACGTCTGCGGTGATATTGCGGTTTTTGAAGAAGGAGGCCATCTGGGTTGTACGATATTGGAACTGGTCCTCCTGGGAGCAGATGTGGCGGAGACGAAGGAATTGGGAATATGGGATGGTGTTTTTACAGGGGCAGGGTGGGAGGAGGTGTAGTCTAGGTAGCTGTCGGAGTCAGTCGGTTTATAGTAAATGTCCGTGTTGATTCGGTCACCCGAGATAGAAATGGAAAGGTCTAGGAAGGGGAGGGAGGAGTCTGACATGGTCTAGGTAAATTTGAGGTCGGGGTGGAAGGTGTTGGTAAATTTGAGGTCGGGCTGGGAATTCTATCAGAATGGGCATCCTACATTGCCATAGGTCATCAAATCGAGTGGGAATGGATATACTTTTTATATGATATGAGACTCAGAAATCTAGAACACAGAACTCTATCATCAATGTGACAAGCTTTGTATAATTCCTTCCATCATGATAGAACCAGTTTAGGTTAGGGGCAGCTCAGTGGTTAGCACTGCAGCCTCATAGCACCAGGGACCCAGCTTTGATTCCACCCTTGGGAAACTGTCTGGAGTTTGTATATTCTCCCTGTTGTCTGCATGGGTTTCCTCCAAGTGCTCGGTTTACTCCCACAATCCAATGATGTGCAGGTTAGCTGGATTGGCAATGCTAAATTGCCCATAGTGACACAGGGATGTGTAGGTTAGGAGGATTTATCATGGGGAATGCAGGGTTACAAGGATAGGGTAGTGTGGGATGTTCTTAAGAGGATCACTGTGGACTTGATGGGCCAAATGGCCTGTTTCCATTTTCTATGATTCTATGAAATGGTACATGAATACTCAAGTTCAGGTACCTTGAAACTTTGGTTGGGGTGAATTTGTGCTGCTGTTCCCGTGACAAAAATAGAGACTCAACAGAAGGATGACCAAGAACAGCTGAAGTTTTGGAATTGGTATTCCAGCAGTTTGTGAACATTTGTCATAATGCTGTGCCAAACAAGCAGAGCTGAGTCAGCCCATTCTGGAGAATAGAATCATGGGTAAGCTTGCTATAAAAGATGGCTGGATCAATTCATGAGAAGGCATGACATCTGCACTGTAAGCAGTAAGGGTGTGGCAGTTGCGACAGCAAAGATGGATGATGGACTGCAAAATAGTCCCACCTGTGTCCTATCAAGTCTGTATCAAGAGAAATTTTTTATGAAACTGGATTGTTCTAGTAGAACACATTGCAACGGTGGAAAGTCACTGAGGTCTGCATCAGCATGTATGCCACTGAAACGCTGCCACTTTTTGTGATAGGAAAGTACAAGAAGCCATATTGCTTTGTGAATGTTAAAATACTACTCAGACTGTATGAGGTCTACAAAGCCATAGGAGTATACAAACAATCAGGAGCAAAATTAGGCCATTCGGCCTCTCAAGCATGTTCCATCAATCAATAAGATCATGGCAGATGATCTTCCTGATGAACAGCTTATGCTCGAAACATCGATTCTCCTGTTCCTCAGATGCTGCCTGATCGGTTGTGCTTTTCCAACACCACACTCTTTAACTCTGATCTCTAGCATCTACAGTACTCACTTTCTCCTCATAACCTCAACCACTTTCCCGCCAACTCCAGATAACCTTTCAATCCCTTGTTTATGAAGATTGTATCAACCTATGCTTTAAAACTATTCATGGCCTCTGCTTCAAGCGCTTTTTTCAGGAAGAAACTTCAAAGTCTCATGACCCTCCAAGAGAAAAGGAATTACCTATTCAGTTTTAAATGGGCAGCCCTGATTTTGGCAGTGACTCCTAATTCTAGATTCACCTGTCAGAGGAAACACATTCTTTACATCTACCTGGCCAAGGCCCTCAGGATTCAATAGGAGAATCAAAGATTATGGCAGGAAAATGCACATGAGGAATGTCAGATCATTCATGAGGTGGTTTGGCTTGAGGGGCCAAATGGCCTACTCCTCTTCCTATTTATTATGGTCTAATGGATTTTATGTTTAAATCAAGTTATCTCTTACTCTTCTAAGTTCCAAACATTTTGAGACATGGATCAGAAAATTGGACAAAGCGTATTAATGTAAGAAGGGAAAGATTAATACTCTGGCGACCTTGAAAAGTCTAATGAATATCCTTCTGCTCCCCCTCCTTTTTTTCCATGGCTGAAGCTGCAAAGTATTCAGAGATGCTCTGGAATTTCACACTGCAACAGGAAAACGTTGAATTGACGGTGTAGCAGACTGTATTGTACGCACCAGGGGACCGCACACTAAGCAGAAAAAAGGTTACTGAGGTTTTCCAGACCCAACTCCCAATGTTTTTCGAGATGCTTTATTACGTGGTCAGGCCATTGTAAGATGTGAACAAATTAAAAGATGGAAGACATTTTTCACATATTTACTGCAATATTTTCAAATTGGGTTACACTGTAGCTTCCTTGCACTGTCTCAAGGCTTGTGGACAGGCCCCCTGCCATTTGAGTTATTGTGATTTTATTACATGAAATATGGTGCAAACTCTCTGCATTTAGACAGCAAAAAAAGCACAGATCAGGAGTAGATTTACGTTTGAATTCCTGGCTTGAAAAGTCAAGGAAAGGATGTGTCTGCATTCCTGGTGGGCAAGTCTCCATGACATGAGTGAAAACTGATTAAGCTACCAGTTGTATGACTCCTTGCTCTTTTGAGGTTTGTACAATTTTATAAATTATTGCTGGCATGAAGGCAATAGTTCAAGTAGATGTTGCATGGGAAGAACTTTTAAATAAATGCTATTCACATTGTTGGCGATGTTCGGAGTGTATAAAACTGCACATTGTAGACATTGAGTCATGTTTAGAAAGAAAAATAGAACTTGCATTAATATAAAATATTTCATAATTTCCAAACACTATAAGCGCTTCACAGACAATGAAATACCTTCAGCCACTGTTACCATGTCGGAAACTGCAGAAACCAGTTTGTACACAACAAGGTGCCTCAAACATCAACATATAAATGGCCAATCATTTCATTTTTGATGATGTTTGTTGAAAAACTGAGCACTGTACAGCACTGCAAGAGAACACTTCTGTTCTTGCCAGAGTACTACCTCCTGAGAGGACAGGACAGATGTGAAGGACATGTAGATTCTCTGGAGGGCGCACTATGGAACTTTTCTGGGTTCGGCTGCTTCTGCAGCAGCTACATGCTGCACCATCTTGAGAAAGTGCTCACACCCATGTCCTCTTGAGTAGAGACAGTCAGGTTTCATCATGATGTTGCACCACCCTACTCTCTGATATGACACCTAATGACCAAATGTGGACAATGGCAAGTCCATTGAAGGGGTCACTGTAATTCACTTAAGATCAAGCATTAAGTGACAAAAGAGGAGTCCAGCACAATGCATCCAATTTATATTTAAGGTAATTCTGAATAGTCTTTGTTTTTGTAATCTCTGGATTTTTTTGAGAAGTGTTGGAGGTGAGTTCCTGAGTTGTTGCTGCATCCAGACAGAGATGTCAGAGGATTTACATACCTCCCCCTCCAGAGGCTGTCACATATCTAAAGTTTGCATTTGGAATGTCTCTGGTCTGCAGCATGAGATGAAGTGGAAGCAGAGGCTGTGGACAAGGGAAATTCTGTACTAACTCCTCTGCCACACTGGAGCTGGATTACAACTGGCTATCTGGTTCAGCAGTTGGTGACGCCAGCATCTAAGTATGCATCAATATTGTCCTCTTCATATTCTTACTGAGACCTAACAGCAGTATTCATCTGGGACATCACTTGTTAGTGAGCTGGAAAATAAACCACCCTTTACCATGATTGAAATAATTTCATAATGGCTCGTATCCCATCACCAAGTCACCCTTTATTTACACATGGGAAGTCCTTGACACTGATCTAGCTCGCTTAGAGCCAGCTCTGAGTGAACAGAACCTCTGGCGCACCTGTTTATATCTGTCAGCCAGGGCTCCTTGATTGGACAAGATTAAGAGCCCACATCAGGGACGTTATAATGTATGATGTTCCCCTGGCTAACCTCGTTACAATTGCTATGAAGATGAAAGGTCTTCACTCAGTTTCTCTCTCCACAGATGCTATCAGATTGCTGACCATTTCCAGCAGTTTCTGGTTTTATTTCAGGTTTCCAGCATCCAAAACAGTATTGTGTTTTGAACCTGGCCTGGCTGTGGCCTCTCATACCCAGTTCCTTGCCATGTGCTGATGCCAAATTTCTACTAGCCTTTAGTTAAGTGCTAATCCCAATATCTGAGCTGGTGGCTTAGTGTGTCACAGTAAATTACTGAGCCTCTTTATCAGTGCTGCACTGTTGCTCACTCTCCTTCTCTTTGAGGTCCTGCAGGTGGCCAGATGGCAATTCTTGATGTGTCTGAAATCAGAAAGCGAAACATTGGCAAGAGTAAAGAGAGGTGGAGTATAAACAAGAGCTCTCTCGGCAGCTTGCTCATCATGCCAGGCAATAGGATGATGGTGGGTTAGAAGTTGAGAAAACACAAGACAGCAACATACCATCAGCCTCAGCAATGTCAGATGTCACAGCCAGCCCTGTAATACAGACAGTCATATTCTCCATTGGGCTTAGGAGTTGCAAATGCCTTTGTTCTTTGTCATATCTGTTCTGCCCCTTCTCTTCTGTAATACCTTTTCCTGCAAAAGAAATAAGAATGTGCTATTTATCTATGTCTGGCTAATGTGCCTGCCATATCTAAACAACTGAAGCTTTATGGAATCAATGAGATGCGAACTGGAGCCTGGCAGCATGACTAAGTGTTTGAGGATGAGACAGGCTATCTGAATGCTGAATAATGATTCTGAATGCTGCTAGGTGAGGAATCAGGATACAATTCATTGAGAAATATGAGAGGTTGGTGGGTAGTTAGAAAAGATGTCACGTAAGATGCATTGACTCTGCCTTTACCACCCATGTGAGGTCACTAGCCTTATTATGGAACTGCTGTCAGTCTCTTGGAGCCAGATGCCAGAGATTGACCTCCATCTGCCCTCTCCCGCCAGAGTTGTCACTGGGTTGTTCTGCCCTACTGTAGAATCACAACATCACTCCTGCCCTACCCCTTCCACTATTAAGGCCTCTAGGATCCTTTCTCTACCTGATCTTCCATTCTCTTTGTTTCCATTTGCAGTATTGGGAGTCAACAGCTGTGTCCTGTGCTCCTCCAATTCAGTTTCCATTAAAAAGAGACAGTCTTCAGGAATGGAAGGCTACATGTACCTACTTGCTGTTGCACACACAAATATCATTGCTGGTTGTAATGGCTGCCAATGGTGCAAGATGCATCAGCTCAATACTTCAATCAGGTAAATGAGGTGAACCACAAATGTACGTTCTGACTAGATCCACTGCAACCGGTATGGGCATATCGCAAATTTTGGACTCTGTGCCTGTGATACACCATGCATACCAATTTTTAGTCCTTAATGTTTTCAGCTCAGAGTTTTAATATCCCAATGAAAGGTGTACCTTTGATTGTGTAGCATTGCAGCCCCACTATATTGAAGGGTCAGTCTCAATGATGAAGTTAGTATCAAGATAATTATTGCTTGCCTGTTTGTTCGACCATATTCGAATCTTTCTGCAACATGAGGTGCATTCCTGCTGTCATTAATTCCGACATGAACAGAAGGGCTAGAACAGAGCTGAGCAGTATTAATTGAAAGAGGATTAGTAACTGAACAATGGGCCACCTTCAAAGAACAACTGGTTTGGGTACTGGTGAAGTGTATTCTTTCTAATGTAAAAGCTGGGACAAACAAATCCAGAGTTCCCTGGATGATCAAAGAAGAGGCAGAAAGAGAAGGTATGCTTATTACAGGTGTCAGGCAGAAAACACAATTGAGAGTCAACTGGAATACGAGAGGTTTGGGGGAAGTGAAAAAGCAAATAGTAAACACAAAGAGGAACAATGAGAAAAGACTACCATCGAACATAAATGGAAATCCCGAAGTCATCTATTGGTATATAAACAGTAAGAGAGTGGATAAAGAAGTAGAGCTGATCAGAGACCAAAACAGGGATGGAGGCAGGGGGCCTGGCTGAGGTGTTAATATTTTGTAACTGTTTTTACAAAAAAGAAGGTGGTGACGGAGGAGGAAACCCTATCCTGAGAAGGGTTCAAAATTAGTAAGGAAAAGCTGTGGATAGATTGATGGCACTTAAAGTTAACAAGGCACTGAGACTAGCTGAGTTGCATCCAAGGATTTTTAAGGAAGTGATGGTAGAAATTGCACAGGCACAGGTTATAATACTTCAGTCTTCCCTGGACTCTGGGGAGGTGCCAGAAGACTCAAGAATTGCAAACATTACGGCCTTGTTCAAAAAAGATTGCAAGGATAATACCAGCAATTACAGGCCAGTTCATTTAACTTCAGTAATAGGAAAGCTTTGGAAACAATTATTCAGGATAGAATCATGGGAAAAGATTAGGAAGAATTAGCATGGATTTCTGAAGGAGAATTCTTGTTTTACTAACTTGCTGGAGTTTTTTGAAGAGGCAACGCAAAATGTTGATGAGGGTAACACTTTTGACACGATATTTGATACAATGTCTTGCTTCAGACTTGTGTGGAAAGTTGTAGGTCACAGTATTGAAGGGAGAATGGCAACATGCATACAAAACTGACTGAGTGATGGGAAATAGAGCATAACGGTCAATAGATATTGTTTGAGCTGGAGGAAGGTTTGTAGTAGAGTTCCCCAAGGGGTCAGCATTGAGACCCTTGCTTTGTACATATTAACATTGATCTTGGTGTCAAGGACATTTTTTAACAAATATCCCTAAACTTCGAAGAATTGTAAACTGAGAGGAGGACAGTGTGGAATTCCAAAACAACATTGACAAGTTGGTCGAGTGTGCAGGTAGATGGCAGAAGAGGTTCAATGTGGAGATGTTAGAGGTGATGCATGAGCACTGAAAGATAATAGAAAATATTATCTGGATAATAAAAATGCCCACATTGTACTTATCGACTACAGCTCTGCCTTCACTTCTGTAATCCCTACCAAACTAATCTCAAGACTCTTAAGAACCAGGTCTCAGCTCCACCCTCTGCAACTGGATCCTCAGCTTCCTGACCCAGAGACCGCAATCAGTGAAGATAGACAACTGCACCTCCACTACCATAATCCTCAATACCAGTGCCCCACAAGGATGTGTATTCAGCCTCCTACTGTACACCCTGTATACTCACGATTGAGTAGCCAAATTTTGTATGAATGCCATTTACAAGTTTGTTGATGACACCACTGTTGTAGGCCTGATATCAAACAATGATGAGTCAGAATACAGGAAGGAGATAAAGTGCTTGGTGTCGCAGTGCAATGATAACAAGCTCTCACTGAATGTCAACAAAACAAACAAACTGATCATTAATTTCAGGAAAAAAGGAGGAGAACACGCCCCCGTCTACATCAGTGGAGCTGAGTTGGAAAGGGTTGACAGCATCAAGTTTCTAGAGTGACGATAACCAACAATTTGTCCTGGACCTCCTAGATATATGTGACAGTCAAGAAGGCTCAGCAACACCTTTTCTTCCTCAGGAGACTGAGGAAATTTGGCATGTCCATAAGAACCCTCATCAAAGTTTGCACATGCACCATAGAAACAATACTATCTAGATGGATAACAGCTTGGTATGGCAACTGCTCTGTCCAGGACCATAAGAAACGACAGAAACTTGTGTGCACAGCTCAGACCATAATGAAAGCCAAACTCCCATCCATGGACTCCAACTACACTTCTCGTTAGTGCAGAAGGGCTGCCAATCTCATCAAAGAAACCCTCCTACCCTGGTCAGGCAGAAGATTCAGAAGCTGGAACACACACACCAAAAGGTTCAAGAACAGCTTCTTCCCCACTGTTATTAGGCTGCTGAATAGACCTCTCAATTTTCAAATCTAATTTTGACCTTGCTTTTGTGCATCTCTTGGTCAGTCATAACCTCACTCTGTTCTAAGCACCCAATGATCAATATGTCCTTGTTTGTTATGAGCTGCCTGTACTGCTCACAAAACAAAACTTTTCACTGTATTTACGTACATGTGACAACAATAAATCAAATCAAATGGGGGTACAATCTTAGATGAGCATAGGGACTTGTATATATATACATATATATGTGCACAGGTGATTATTGAAAGCGGCAGGATGGGTGGAGAGAGCAGTTAATAAAGCATACAATATTCTTGGCTATATTAATCCAGGCATAGAGTACAAGTGCAACATTTGGTTCTTTATTTGGTAATAGTTTGTCTGATTTAAAGATTTCAAAACAGAACAGCAACTTCCAAGGAAATGTCAAAAAAAAGCAATCATGTTTTACATAAACAAAATCCCCACACAAAAGCTTGTCCTTCCCTGGGAGCTCGTATGGCAGGCCTAGTGTTGTTATTCCAAAGCCATAGGAATCACTTCAACCCTCTTGGAAAGCAAGCTGAAGATGGAAAGGACCTTGCATTCCAGGGGAAGAAGATCAAATTTAATGATTATTTCTTATTTAAACATTGTATTAGGTATTTTCGTACTCAAAACAATTCCATATAATAACATTTATCACACAAATATGAAACATCTGTCCAGTGTTTTTATACCAAGAGGAATCATAGAGTTTTTTTTAACTTGTACAAGACACTTGTTAGGCCTCAGCTGGAGCCCTGTGTACAGTTCTGGATGCCACGTTATAGGAACAATGTGAATCCATTCGAGAGAGTGCCGAAGCAATTTACAAGAATGGATCCAGGAATGAGAAACTTCATTTAAGAGAATAGATTGAAAAAATTGGGTGTATCCTCCCTGGAGAGTTGATAGAAGTTTTCAAAATCCTGAGCGGTCCGAATGGAGTAGACAGTTAGAAGCAAGAACGAGATTTAAAGTGATGTGCAAATGAAGCATAGGTGATGTGAGAAAAAGCATTTTCATACAGTGAGTAGTTAGGATACAGAATGCACTGCCTGGAAATATGGTAAGGCTGATTCAATTGAGGCATTCAAGAGGCAATTGGATAGTTATCTAGATAGAAATAGTGTGCAAGGGAAAAGACATGAGATTGGCACTAACTATCGATTTGGTGGAGGTACGGTTGAATAACCTCCTTCTGCATCGTACATTTCTGTGAATCAATACCTCTCCAGCAGAGAATCACTGAGAAACAGTTTATAATCAATTCATTACTAACATTTGAACTGACTGAGGCAGTTCCTTCTGGCTGAATATCAGCTAGGTACAATTGTGAATAGTCAGGGAAAAGTCACATTATTCAGTATCCTCATGACGCTACTCTCTACTCCATCAACCCACACACAACTATCCAAGTTTGAATGAGCAACACCATAACTGTGGCAAAATTTGGCAGAGGGTTACTAGCTGCACTGCTTCATATTCTGCACAAAGTTTCAGGCACATACAATTGAAATAGCAATGACAACCAATGTTAGTTAAGCTCAACGTTTTTTACGCATATTGCCAAACACTCGAGAACTTGGCTATGTAAATGAATATTCTGCTTGGAGTTACATCAAGGAAGTAACTGGTGCTTTCTTCAAGAGAGCTAATGCCATCACATTCAGGGACTTGAGCTGGAAATAAGGTGTTCTTCCTCCAGGCACCAAGGACATGCAAGTTCCAAGCCTCCTCCACTGCCAAATCCTAGCCACCCGACGCCTGGAGGGAGAACACCTCATCTTCCATCTTGGGACCCTCCAACCACATGGCATCAATGTTGATTTCACCAGTTTCCTCATCTCCTCTTCCCTCACCTTATCCCAGATCCAATCTTCCAATTCAGCACTGCCCTCTTGAACTATCCTACCTGTCCATCTTCCTTCCCACCTATCCAGAACACCCTCCACCCTAATCTATCATCATCACTGCCCACCTTCATCTACCTATTACCTTCCAAACTACCTTCCCTCCAGCCCCACACACTCCTACTTATCTCTCAGCCTCCATGGGACCCCGCCTCTACATTCCTGATGAAGGCCTTATGCCCAAAACATCAACTCTCCTGCTCCTCAGATGCTGCCTGAATTGCTGCATTTTCCAGTGTCACGCTTTTTGAGTCCTTCCAATAACAAGGTGACCAAAACTGAACACAATACACCAAGTGCAACCTTACCAACTTCCTGTATAACTGCAACATGACTTCCCAACTTCTGTACTCAAAGCCCTGACTGATGAAGGCCAGTGTCAAAAGCCTTCTTCACTTCCCTGTCTATACCTGTGACTCCACTATCAGAGAACTGTGAACATGAACTCCAAGATCCCTCTGTTCCATTACATTCCTTAAGGCCCTACTATTCACCATGGAACTCCTACCATGGTTTGACTTTCCAAAATGCATTTATCTCACATTTATCTCTATTAAACTCCACTTGCCACTTCTCAGCCCACTTCCCCAGCTGATCAACGTCCTGCTGCAGTTTCTGACAACCTTCCTCACGGTCCACTATACCATCTATTTTAGTGTCATCAACAAACTTACTTGTCATGCATGGTACATTCACTGATATAAATAACAAATAATAATGGGCCCACCACTGACCCCAGAGACACACCAATAGTCACAGACCTCCACTCTGACAAGCATCCTTCTACTATTACCCTCTGCTTCCTATCATCAAGTCAATTGTGTATCCAATTTGCCAGCTCGCCCTGGACTCCTTATAGAGCTGCCTACCATATGGAACCTTATTAAAGGCCTTATGGAAATCCACATCGACAACATCTACCGCCCTCATCAACCTTCCTGGTTATTTCATCAAAAACCTCGAACAAATTTGTGAAGCATGATCTACCACTCACAAAGCCATGCTGACTACTCCTAATCAAACCCCGTCTTTCAAAATGCATCTAATCTTATCCCTCAGAATCTTCTCAAGTAACTTACCCACCGCAGATGTTAAGCTTACTGGCTCCCAGGCTTTTCTTTGCAGCCTTTCTTGAATAATGGTACAACATTCACTACCCTCCAGTCTTCTGGGACCTCACCTGTGGCTAACGATGATGCAAAAATATCAGCCAGGGCCCCTACAATTTTATCTTTAGACTTTTGCAGTGTTCTTCAATATATCTGGTCAGGATGATGAGATTTATCCACCTTCATGCATCTTAATACATCCAATACCTCCTCGACTGTATATGGACTGTCTCCAAGATACCACCACAGACTTCCCCAAGTTCCCAAGTCTTCATGTCTTTCTCCATGGTAAACTCAGAGGAGAAATATTCATTGAGAATCTTGCCCACCTCCTGCGGTTCTACACATACACATCCACTTTGGTCCTGGAAGGGCCCTATTCACTCATTAGTTATTCTTTTTCCTTTAATATACTTAAAGCACCTCTTTGGATCCACCATCCTTAATTTATAATCCAGAACAAAGAAATTGCTGATGAACTAAATTCATTCTTCACTTCTGTCTTCATAAAGGAGGACATGAATAATGTACCAGAAATGATGGAGAAAACAGAGGAAAATAGAGTGGGACGATGCTTTCTTTGAAGATAACGGACATCTTTGAAAGCCATGTCTAATGATTCCATTTTACCACCAATGACAGTTCATGCATATTAATATAATAAAGGCATTTTCTATCAACAACATGTCCAGTAGGAAAACTGGCCAGAGTCGCACATAGCACAAAGCAAGAAGGTATTGATAGTTAAGGGCCAAGCACTTCCTCCCCAGGATATTGCTGAAAGAATTTGTCAAGGCAATTTCTTGGGAAAAATAAAATTTTCAGCTGCTTTATCAAAAATCTCTGTCTCACATAAAATCAAAAATAAAGATGTTGAACGAAGCCTGCACAGTGTTCAATTCCAATCGCATCTATTCTGAACATGAATAATGTACCAGAAGTGATGAAGAAGACAAGGTTATTAAGAGGGAGAAACTGAAGCAAATTTATGAGTAGAGAGATGATATTGGAGACATTAATGAGATTAAAGGCTGATAAATCCTCAGGGCCTGATAATCTACATCATAGAGTGCTTAAGGAAGTGGCCCTTGAGATAATGGATGCAGTGGTGGTCATCTTCCAATATTCTTTAGACTCTGGAACAGTTCCTACAAATTGCATTGTAGCCAATTAAACCCTACTATTTAAAGAGAGAGAGAGAGAAAACAGAGAATTATAGAGCATTGAGTCTGACATCATTAATTGGGAAGATGCGAGAGTCTATTATCAAGGATTTTATAGCAGAGTACTTGGAAAACTCTGGTAGAATCACACACCATCTGCATGAATTTATAAAAGGGAAATCATGTTTGACAAATCTTTAGGAATTCTTTGAGAATTTAATTATGAGATTTGATCAAGGGGAGCCAGTTGATGTGGTTTATTTGGAATCTCAAAGGTTTTGATAAAGTCCCTCATAGAGATGAATGTGTAAAATTAAAGTGCATGGGATTAGGGCTAGTGCATTGAGATGGATAGAAAACTGGTGAGCAGACAGGAAACAAGGTAAGAAAAGATAGATCTTCTTCTGAATGGCAGGCAGTGGTCAGTGGGATTTCACAAGGTTTGGCACTAGGACCCTGCTATTCACAATATATGTTAGTGACTTAAATGAGGGAACTAAATGCAATAGCTCAAAATTTGCAGAGCTTGGTGGAATGGTGAGCTGTGAAGAGGCTGTAAGAGATGTTTAGTGTGGTTGGACAGGCTGAATAAGTGAGCAAATGCATGGCAGCTGTAGTATAATATGGATACATGTGAGGTTATCCATGTTGGTATCAAAAATAGGGAGGCAGATTACAATTTGAATGGTTGTAAGTTGAAAGAGGGGAATGTTCAATGAGACCTGGGTGTCCTCGTACACCATTCAGTGAAAGTAAGTGTGCAGGTGAAGTTGGCTGTAAACAAAGACAAACTGTATGTGTATTGTGTGCAGTTTTGGTCTCCTTATCTGAGGAAGGATGTTCTTGCTATAGAGGGAAGGCAGCTAGGTTCACCATATGGAATCCTGGGATGGCAAGGCTGACATATGAGGAGAGATTGAGTCAGTTAGGATTATAGTCACTGGAGTTTAGAGGAATGAGGGAGGGGGATCGCATAGAAATCTTTAAAATTCTAATAGGATTAGACCGGTTAGGTGCAGGAAGGATGTTCTTGATGGTGGAGGAGTCCAGACCAAGCATCATAGTTTAAGGATAAGGAAAATTTCTTCATCCACAAAGTGGTGAACCTGTGGAATTCACGACCACTGAAAGCGGTTGAGGCCAAAATATCATACATTTTCAAAAAGGAAGTAGTTAAAGCTCATGCATTTAAAGGGATCAAGGGATTTAGAGGGAGAGTGAGATTAAAATATTAATCACAATGATCAGCCACGGGGGTGGCATGGTGGCTCAGTAGTTAGCACTGCTGCCTCAAAGTGCCAGGGACCAAGGTTTGATTTCCGCCTCGGGCGACAGTCTGTGTGGAGTTTGCACATTCTCCCTATGGGTTTCCTTCGGGTGCTCCGGTTTCCTCCCACAATCCAGGTCAGGTGAATTGGCCATGCTAAATTGCCCATAGTGTTAGGTGCATTAGTCAGGGGTAGATTAGATTACAGTACATTACAGTGTGGAAACAGGCCCTTCGGCCCAACAAGTCCACACCGACCCGCCGAAGCGCAACCCACCCATACCCCTACATTTACCCCTTACCTAACACTACGGGCAATTTAGCGTGGCCAATTCACCTGACCTGCCCATCTTTGGACTGTGGGAGGAAACCGGAGCACCCAGAGGAAACCCACGCAGACACGGGGAGAACGTGCAAACTCCACACAGTCGCCTGAGGCGGGAATTGAACCCGGGTCTCTGGCGCTGTGAGGCAGCAGTGCTAACCGCTGTACCACCGTGCCGTAAATGTAGGGTCTGGGTGGGTTACTCTTTGGAGGGTTAGTGTGGACTTGTTGGGCCAAATGGTCTGTTTCCATACTGTAAGAGTTCTAATCTTCTAATCATATTGAATGGCGGAGCAGGCTGGAGGGGTCAAATGGCCTACTCCTATTTTCTGTGATTCTATGTCTGACTAGTTTGGCCTATATGTGATTGCAGACCCACAGCAAAGTGGCTGATTTTAATTGCCTTCACAAATGGCCAAGCAAAGCCACTCAGTTGTTTTCAGAGGACTGTAGAAAAACTGAACCAGAATAAAATAAAACCAACCACTCAGCATCGACCAAGGTAGCTATCATTACAAAGGCATACCCTGCAGAATCCTCCTCACTAACATCTTGGAACTGTACCAAAATTGAGAAGGGTCATTCGGCCTTGGACCTTTGGGTCACCATGCCGGACTTCAGGACAGGGAACAACGCAGAGTGGCTGAGCAGAAGGTGATAACAAAGTTCAGTACCCATGGGAATGCCCTCAACCAGGACATTGGGTTCATCTCACACTACAGGCGATCCCACTGCACCACACACATACACACACACACACTCATAGACAAGCTATCTCTCATATGCACACACATACACCCCCCAAACGCACATTGGCACACACCCTCCCACACATACCCCATCACACTCACACACATGCCTAACCAAGCTTACACACACATACATGCACACACACACACTATCACATGCACTCACACCCACATGCACACACTCACATGCACAAACAGAAAAGCTTATGGGGTGAATTTGTTTTTGCAGAATTACATTTTATTTTGCTCAAAAACTGCATGAATCCATGTAAAACTTTGCAAAACTATACAGAGGGTTTGTCAGTCTGACATAGCATTGGGACACAGAGAGACTTCACATCTATTGTTTAAAAAGCTGAGCTATCTTGAGAATATAATTTAAAAGAAATTATCGAGTCATAGAATCATAGAGATGTTCAGCATGTAAACAGAGCCTTTGGTCCAACCCGTCCATGCCAACCAGGTATCCCAATCCAATCTAGTCCCAACTGCCAGCACCCGGCCTATATCCCTCCAAACTCTTCCGATTCATATACCCATCCAAATGCCTTTTAAATGTTGCAATTGCACTAGCCTCCACCACTTCTTCTGGCAGATTATTCCATTCACATACAACCCTCTGCATAAAAACGTTGCCCCTCTCACTCTAAACCTATGTCATCTAGTTCTGGACTCACTCACCCCAGGGAAAAGACTTTGTCTATTTATCCTATCCATGCCCCTCATGATTTTATAAAACTTTATAAGGTCACCTCTCAGGCTCCAACGCTCCAGGGAAAACAGGTGCAGCCTGTTTTGCCTCTCCCTATAGCCCAAATCCTCCAACCCCGACAACACCCTTGTAACTCTTTTCTGAACCCTTTCAAGTTTCACAAAATCTTTCTGATAGGCAGGAGACCAGAATTGCATGCAATATTCCAACAGTGGCCCAACCAATGTCCTGTACAGCCGCACATGACCTCCCAACTCCTGTACTCAATACTCTTGACCAATAAAGGGAAGTATACCAAATGCCTTCTTCACTATCCTATCGACCTGTGACTCCACTTTCAAGGAGCTATGAACCTGCACTCTAAGTCCCTTTGTTCAGCAACACTTCCTAGGACCTTACCATCAAGTGTATAAGTCCTGCTAAGATTTGCTTTCCCAAAATACAATGCCACGCATTTATCTGAATTAAACTCCATCTGACACTTCTCAGAACATTGGCCCATCTGGTCAAGATCCTGTTGTAATCTGAGGTAAGCTTTGCTGTCCACTACTCCTCCAATTTTGATGTCATCTGCAAACTTACTAACTATACCTCTTATGCTCACATCCAAATCATTTATATAAATGACGAAGCGTAGTGGACCCAGCACCGATCCTTGTGACATTCCACTGGTCACAGGCCTCCAGTCTCAAAAACAACCCTCCATCACCACCCTTTGTTTTCTACCTTTGAGCCAGTTCTGTATCCAAATGGCGAGTTCTCCCTGTATTCCGTTCTAACCTTGCTAAGTTCTGGGAATTACATACCAAAAAACAGAAACCAGTATATCACATTATAAAAGATGCAAATTTTAATCTAAGATTGTTTACTGTATCACATCTCCATGACACCCGACTCCTTTGGCCATAAATTCTGTGAGCATGATCTTAATCTCCACAATCACCTGATGAAGGAGCGGTACTCCGAAAGCTAGTGCTTCCATATAAACCTATTGGACTATAATCTGGTATTGTGAGATTTTTAACTTTACCCTCACAGAATTATACCTTAAAGTCAGAGTCTCAGGTCTCCTCCACTGCCTGAGTACATCATGTCCAGCATAAGACATATGGAGCAGCATGAGAAGGAAGTGGCCCTGAGAGTCCTTGAAATTGACTCCATATCCAGAAAACCGATGGTGTCAGATCAAACATGGGAAGCAAAACCTTCTGATTACCAGCTGCTATTCTCTCTCAGCTGATGAACCAGTACTCTTCCATGCTGAATATCACTTAGAAGACACACTGAGGGTGGCAAGGACACAGAACCTACTATGAGTGGGGATGATAATGTCCATAACCAAGACTGATGTGGTCACACCCCTACTGAGAAAGCAAGTTGGATCCTGAAGGACAGGCTGACACATTGCTTTCCTGGTTCCAGGGTCAAGGATATCACAGAGTAGTTGTGGGAACTTCTTCAGGGGATCAGCCAGAGATGGTTATCTGTGTGATTACTAATCACATTGGCAGGAAGGGGAATGAGTTTCTCCTGTCACAATTTAGGAAACTAGGTAGAACATTAGCAAACAAGATCTCAAAAGTAATAATCTCCAGATTACTCTCAGTACCACTGGCAAGTGAATATAGAAACAGAAAGATCAGACAGATGAATATGTGGCTGTAAAGATGGTACAGGAGGGAGAATTTTAGATTCTTGAGGCACAGGGATTGGTTTTGTGGGAGATGACATCTATACAAACCAAATGGTTTGTATCTAAATGGAGCCAGAACTCAGTTTCTTTTGGGAGAGTTTAGAGTGAAACAGTTCTGTGGTGTGGAAACTGGGGGAAAATATCAAAAAGGAATACAGGGTGCATAAAATACTGGGAGGAACAGTTAGCACTAGATTAGAGAATAGTAAATTAAAGGGTAGAATTTGAATATGGAAAAAAAATTAAATCTGTTTAAATCAGTATTACTGTGTGTATGTGTAAAAGCATAGAATACCGTAAATAAGATTGCTGAGTTACAGATACAGATTGTTACGTGAAATTGTGATGTTGTAGTTATAGAAGAGACTATGCTCAAAGGACAGAATGTCTGGCTGTTCAATATTCTGAGATAAAAGTGTTCAAGAAGGAAAGACAAGGAAAAAGAGGAAGAAGAGTGGTGGGTGTTGGTCACAGAGAGCATTGCAGTCCTGAAGAATAATAATATCCCAAAGGGTACAACTGCTGAATAAATTGGGCTAGAATTAAGGAACAACAAGGTGCAATTGTTCAATGTTGTCTATAGGCCACCAACATGTGGGCAGGATGCTTAGGAATAAACCTATATGGAAATTATAAAGAAGTGCAAATGTTATAGAGTGGTTATAATAGAGGACCTTAATTATATGAATGTAGACTGAGATAATGGTGGAGTAAATGGTAGAAAGGAGCAAATGTTTGTGGATTATTTTCTGGAGAATTTCCTATAGGAGTATGTGTCCAAACCCAACAAGAAAAGAAACACTGCTACACCTGGTTCTTGAGAGTTTGGTGGACCAAGTAGATAGAGTGTCTGTGAGGAAATATTTAGGGGACAGTGAGGTTTAGGATGATGGCCGAAAAGAACAAAGCTCTAATCTAGAGCAAGAAAAATTAATTAGGAGAGAGCAAACTTCAAAGGTTCCTGTTCTCATTGGAAAAATTAATAATTTTTGTTTCAGCTTTGAACCTTCTCTCACTGTTACCTGGTCCAACTCTAACATCCTAACTTCCCTTCCTTGACTTCAGTGTTTCTGTTTCTAGGAATGCCCTGTCCAGAAATATCCATTACAAAGCAATCAACTCACATAGTTGTCTCTACTACATTATGCTTCCTGACAGGACTCCATTCTTGGGTTTCTGCATATTCCTTTCTCTATTTGCGGGGTACAATTGCAACATTTAAAAGGGCACCGAGATGGATATATGAGTAGGAAGGGTTCGGAGGGATATGGGCTGGGTGCTGGCAAGTGGGACTAAATTAGGTTGGGATATCTGGTCAGTATGGATGAGTTGGACCGAAGGATCTGTTTCTGTGCTGTACATCTCTATGACTCTATAAGTGAGCCTTTTAGAGACGCTCAAAATGGCTGACTGCTTCACAGATGTCTCTGTCCCAAAGATTCCCATGAATCGGTGGGAATATTATACTTAGTGACTTTAAGGAGTGTTTTCTCTGCTGTCCCGATTGCCATTTGCCATGATGAAGCTTGGAGCAGTGGAATTAGAATTAGGTTTTATTATCACGTGGGCTCAAGTACAAAGGTACAGGAGTACAGTGAAAAGTTTACAATTCACTGCACCATCTGGGTATGAAATCTTAGGTAAAACTTCAAAAAATAAATAAGTTAAAAGTTCAAAATTGCAGTTCTCCTCAGAATAAAGTACTAAATAATAAATAAAGGTAAAAGTTCCAATTACAGTTCTACTTTAGCCATGGGCCTGCAGTCGTTCCACACTGGGCTTTTTTCACAAGGGCCTGATCTTTCTCCCACACTATCTTCAGGATTGTGTTGTGTTGTGTTGCACCTTTATTTCTTATAAATAATAAGTTGACATAGAATCATTTCAAGCAGCAAGCACAGGTCTAGGAAATGCCTGCTATGTTTCTTGGGCACTAAGTAGAAAACTTAGAAAATGCTGCCATCTTGTGGTAATCAGAGTGATATAAGTTCATCATGGCTCTGTCTGAAAGTTGTATTGTGAAAATTATCATGACACTAACTCGTATATACATGAAGTAGATATCATTATGAATAATAGGGCCATTCAGCCCCTTGAGTCCATTCTGCCATTTGATTAGAGCACAGCCAATCTAAACATTAACTCATTTATCCACCTTACTTCTATATCACTTGATCCCCCTTACAACAAAAAATATTGACTTCAGTCTTGAAAATTTTATTTGATCCTGTTCTTCACACTCTTCTTTCATAGAACTGCAAAGAATAAATAGCACAGAAATGGGCCATTTGAATCAGTCAATCCATATCAGTGATTATGCTGCACTCGAGTCTTCTCCCCATTGTTCTCATCCAATTAGCTCAGAATCTCTGTCTATCCCTTTCTCCTTCATCAGCTTATCCTGCTTCCCCCTTAACTGCATATAAACTATTCACCTTAACCACTCCTTATTGTAGTGATCTCGATTAAGAAGCTTCTTTTGATTTCCTTTTTGGGCTTGTTGGTGTTTACCTTGTATTAACGACTACTATTGCCGCATTTGATGAAGTGAGCTCCTGATTTTCACTGCCTTTTGTGTGAAAAACTGCTTCCTGACCACCTTCAAATGACTTAACACTAAATTTAATATGATGTCTCCTTACTCTGGGACTGCCCAGCGGATGAAGGTTTTTCTATGAATCCTTTTGATTTCCCTTGACATTGTAAATATCCCAATTTCATCATCCCTTAACCATCTAAATTCAAGGGATACAATGGTTTATTTAAACTGTCCTCATAACTTAATCCTTTAACTGCTTGTATTTGGCAGTGTGTTTCTTCCACAGGCAAAATATCCTTTCTGAGGAACATGGCCCAAAGTTGCAAAGCCATCTCATCAAGCTTTGTATGTTTGTAGAATTACTTCACACCTCTGATTTCAATAATCTTGAGCATTACTGTGAAATTAGTTACAATCATTTATCTGAGAATAAAGGGCAGGAAGGTTCCCCATTTGATAAACCTTCTACTGCAGGAATTTGAAATATTGGATTTTACAATGGTCATTTTACAAATTTGCATCAGAAGTGAAAAGCTTTATCTTTATCATTTTGCTATTTAATTTTTGATTTTGAAACAGAGGGTACTTAAAACCTTGGATCAGAACACAGCAGCAAGACTTGGAACAAACAGGATGGAAAATAGTGTAAGTCAACAAATAAATGCCACACTTTAATTTAAATGTCTGTAGATTGGCTGAAGAAGGAAAGGGTATGCCTGTTAATAAGGTCAGTTCAAATAATGGGATGTCTCTTGATTTCAATACAGAATGATAGCAGAGGAGAGATGTGGTTTCCAACATGTTAACCCACACAACATATACCACACAGATTAGATTATTATTGATACAGAGGTCAGGAAGTTTCTTAACAACTAGCTATGTACCCTAATATGACAGCTCAGCCTTGTAAATTTATTGTCCATGCAGCTTATATTACTCTAACACTATATACAGAACAACCTTGGTTATCCAAACATCAATTATCCAAAGTTTGGATTATCCAAACAAGATCTCAAGGTCCTGAAGTTTGAGATTGGAAACCAGACTCTGTCATTACCTGCAGAAACTCTTTTTCGAAGACAGACTGCCCACCAGTGACCTCAGCAACTTCTCTCTGACTCTGCCTCTGTCATTTCTTTCTTTTCCTTCCTTCTTTCCTTTCCTGCCCTTCTGCTTCGTTCTATCTCTCTCACATTGTCTCTGTCCCCTTTCTCTTTGTCTCCTTCTTTCTCTCTTATTCTCTCTGTCTCTGTCATACACAGCAGGAGGTATATTTATAGACTTACGTGCAGCTTTCTTTTCGTTGTACTTTAATTACAATCTGAAGTTTGAGTTTGACTATTTTAGACAGTCGGTTTTAGACTGGAGTACCTCGTTCAATGACCCGGATGAGTGAAACAGCACGGTTCTGATCAGAGACACTGACAGAAACCCAAGCAGACATATGAGAACCCACGCAAAACTACAGTAAAGACGGCCCCGCTCCATCCCAGCGTAACTTTCAATTTGATTTGATCAAGTTGACGGGTGTAACACGCAAGTCAGTGCTTCTGGCTGAGGCTTTGTGTCACGGGGTTCCATTTACACTTGAGAATGCTTCCTTTATTTATGATCAGATCAGTTACCTGAACAGTCAGTTATCTGAAAAATCAGTTATCCGAACAATCAGTTATCCGAACAAAATGCTCCCTGTCCATCTCATTCGGATAATCAATGTACACAGTTGAGTGGCTGACTAACTTGAATGGTCGCCTACTTGCCTAACTAACTGGCTGCGTAACCACTGATTGTACAGAGAGTAAGATGGAGACCTTTTGTCACATAAAAATATTGTATCCTTTACAAAGGATTTCTACAAATGTGGATACCTTTTGAGGACAAGAATGTAGGAGTGATGTGTGACAGGAGTGATGTGTGATGTATATGGGATTGTTGGCATTTGACAGTTAATCACTTTGTAATGAATTCTAGAGCTAATGGCCTAGACAACTGAAGGCATAGTCACTGAGAACAAAATCAAGTGTACACAAGAAACCAGAATTTGGTGAACAGGGAAATATTTTGCAAGACTATTGGGAAAAAAACAGAGACATGATATTAATTGGTTGGATCGTTCAGAGTCATCATAGGCCCAATGGGACAATGGCCACCCTCTGTGCTGCATCATGGGAACAGGAGTAGGACATTCAGCCCATTGAGCCTGCCACACTATTCAATGAGATCAGAGTCAATCGAACTCTTTAATGTTTTTTACTCACTCAATCCCTACGTCTTAAAAGTCACTGGCAATCAGAAACCTTTCAATTTCTATCTTAAACATTCTCTAAGACTGAGACTCCACAACCAACTATCATACAGAATCCTGAAATATTTGATTTATTTATTAACTGTCTCCCTTCATGACCCCGATTGTATTCTGAATTCAAGACCTTCCATTATCCTCAACCACTGACCTATTTTAGAATGTTTAGCATGCAATAAATGTGAGTGCATGCCCCAGTGGAGGGATTATAATCCAGAAAGTTTGAAAACTTTTTTCTTGGATTACTTACTGGGTGTGAATTGGGCAATTTTACAGCTGCAGCCTACTCTGATTTCCAGCCCATTGCCCACCTCGTGCAATTTTCAAGTTGTCCTCGGAATGAACACCACCATCCCTGAAGGAGCTGTAAGCTTCATTGCTTTAAAACACTAGGTTTTACCCTCGCTGAAGGATCTTGTTTCCAATTTTCAGCAGCCACAATAAAGCAGAGGAAATGCTTTGTGTAATTGCCCAGTGGTAATTGGCGTGACACAATCTTACCTTGATCTTCGATAGGAGCACTGCCGATCACACAAAAAACAGGAAAACCAAATGGAAAACCAAAAACTTAGGGGCCAGTATACGCGCTGACACTCTTGCTGGTCTCTCAAATATTAATCCCTATGAAATGAAAGCAAAAAAAAGGTGGATAATGGGAATTAGAAACAAACACGGAAAATGCTGGAGAAACTCAGCATGTAGACTCATAGAATTCCTACAGTGTGGAAGCAGGCCATTCGGCCCAGCAAGTCCACACTGAGCTTCTGAAGAGCATCCCACCCAGACCACCTCCCTATCCTAAAATTCTGCATTTTCCATACAGAAGAAACATCCACCTAGCCTGCACATCATTAGACACTATGGATGACTTAGCATGGCAAATCCACATATCCTGTACATCTTTGGGAGGAAATCCCAGATCACCTGGAGGAAGACCATGCAGATATGGAGAGAATGTGCAAACTCCACACTGACAGTCACCTGAAGTTGGAATTGAACTCAGGTTGCTGGTGCTGTGAGGCTGCAGTGCTAATGACTGTACTACCATGCCATCCCTCTGGCACCATCTGTGGAGACAGAAACAAAGTTAACATTTTATGTCCAGTATGAATCTTCTTCAAAAACGGATTCCTCAGATACTGCTCAACCTGCTGAGCTTCTCCATTAATCGCTATGATGCCTAAGCTTATAAAGCCCTCCACTGGCTCTCACTATCTGTGCTGAATCTGCAGTCCTTCTCCAATCTATAAACAATATTCCCACATGCTTTTCATTGTGTCTTGTCCTTTGAGCTAATTACTGCCAGTATTTCAAATGTGTATCAACAAACTATTTCCTTCCCCAAGATGAGTGAGCTCCCACTAAATCGGGTTTCCCTTGGCAGAACTTTAGTCTCAGTGTTGTCCATAAAATTACTTTAACATTTCTTTTAGTCTTTCAGTGAAACTCTGATGGCAGAATGATGGACGTCCCTCCCATCATCTACCAGGTAAATATCAACCAGCCATATGTCATTTCCAGAACATTAGACATTGACTTGTAAAAAGAACTTCCTTTTACTCCTTACAAGGACAAGACTGACCCAGAGGTAGAACTTTAGTGAAGAGATTCCCTAATGGTCGGTACGGTGGCTCAGTGCACCTGGGTCCCGGGTTCAATTCCAGCCTCCGGCAACTGCCTATGTGGAGTTTGCACATTCTCCCTGTGTCTGCGTGGGTTTCCTCCTACAGTCCAAAGATGTGCAGGTCAGGTGAATTGGCCATGCTGAATTGCCCATAGTGTTAGGTGTAATAGTCAGAGGGGGTTGGGTTACTCTTCCGAGGGCCGGTGTGGACTTGTTGGGCCGAAGGGCCTGTATCCACACTATAAGGAATCTAATCTAATCTAATTAGAGACTTCCTGCACTTGGACCTGGTCAGAAATTTGGCATTGCAAATAGAAAACAATAAAACACTTTGGGCCAGACTTAGTGGCCTGATGAAAATGAGTATAGACCTCATTGGGTGGGCACTCTAGTATTGTACTACGTTGAAGTAGCAATGAAGTGGATATAACATTCACTTGTAAATGTCCTACAGAACATTGCCAGTAGATGGAGTACAAGAACCAAAAACATTGGTTAATAGATGTAATCATTAATGTATCCCAGTCAGTCTCTATCTATTTGTAAGTACCAAGAATCTTACACGGCCAGGGATCTCACAAACATTATTAAAGAGTTGCAAAATTAAGCATGACTCCTTTCCAGGGTTTTATATGTTCCCCACAATGAAGCAGTATTTTTGACTGCAGATAATATTTCAACTGCAGATAAATTCAACCAGGCTGCGCTCAATGGCATGTAAGTTAACAAACAGGAAGGCTTTTGCAGCAAAATTTTATCACCATTACGGATTCACTGTCTATGCCTAATTTGCAACATTGGGAAGGACATGCGGAGTAATCCTTTGTATTTGCATACTGGAAGATGGCTGAGGCAGTTTGAAGGAGACACAATAGTTTTTGCCAGACAAAAAGCAGAAAAGGCAGTAGGATTCCATTACATCAACAAGAATGAAAAGATACTTTCAAAACATTAATGGCTGAGCAATTGACAAGCTAGCTACAAAAGCATTGATGTCATATTTAAAGACAGAAGAAAATGCCAGACATGAGACAATCATTTTCAGACACACAAAGCGGACAACCCATGAGGGGATTGGCCAGTAATGCACTTACCAGAGGTTGCTGGAGCGAAATGAAATTTTGGTGAAGTTGAACAAGTAGGAAGGGAAATAAAAACACAATTGATTGCACGGTATCCCTCGAGCTGATTATGCTGGATAGTACTGGAGAAAGAAAGCAAGCCATCAAAGCTGCTGGAGATTGTAAGGTCATTATCACTCTCCAAATCCAAAGACATTTAAGTTGGAGCTATCAAAAACTGAACTCCAAGTTTAACTTCTGTAAACACAGTTCATAGTTCATGTCAGAAAACTAAAGCAAAACCTACTTCAAAAACATGGCTGTGATGTTTCTAAACATTGCTTCCACTGCGGTGATTCTTAGGAGAAAGTGAGCACTGCAGATACTGGAGATCAGAGTCAAAACGTGTGGCACTGGAAAAGCACAGCAGGTCAGGCAGCATCCGAGGAACAGGAGAGTCGTTGTTTTGGGCATAAGCCCTTCATCAGGAATGTGGGGGCAGAAGGGGGCTGAGAGATAAATAGGAGGGTAGGGGTGGGGGCAGGTGTGAGGCAGCTGGGAAGCTGATAAGTAGATGCAGTTTTAGAGGGCGTGCTGAGACAGGTAAGACAGTTTAAACTTTCCCGCTTATCTATCTCCCTTCTCATCTATCCACTCCACCCTCCCCTCTGACTTATCACCATCACATCCTACCTTCATCTACCTATCGCCTTCCAAGCTACCATCTCCCCAGCCCCACTCCCCTCCCATTTATCTCTCAGCCCCCTTGCCAACTCCCCACCTCCACATTCCTGATGAACGACTTATGCCCAAAACGTCGACTTTCCTGCTCCTCAGATGCTGCCTGACCTTCTGTGCTTTTTCAGTGCCACATGTTTTGACTGCAGTGATTCGTACCCATACCATATGTCCTGCTATGGATAAACATGTAAAGCATGTGGAAAACTGAACCATTTTGGTGTTCATCATAAAAGTCAACTATCCCCAGAAGGGAGCCATTTATGCAAGGGGATGAGAGAATGCAATGAAAGTAGAGGCAGAAGATCCTGAACATACTTTGGTGCACCTTTTCATATGCAGTAAACAGCCACATTGACAATGTTTGTTTACTGCTTGAATATAGATGTTCTTATAGATACAGAAGCCCCTGTCAATCCAATGGGAGGCAAAACTGGGGACTGAAAATGTTTTACCTTGCAAAGACATGATGGTAAAGAAGCCAATTCTTCCATTCCTGGAACCATCAGAAAGTCTCCAAATAAATTGATGAAATCAAATTAAATAATTACTCAGGTAAAGTTAGACTATTAAATACATGGTCGAAATGCTGGTGACTATTAAACTTATCCCATGCGTTGCTCACAACTATACCTCTTATACCTCTTGAATCCTAATCTGACATACACTCAGGATTTGATTCCACATCCTCCCTATTTGACCTGACTGCATTCCTAACAAACTATCAGACCCAATCCACCACAACCATTCCCACAAACTGACAGACCTGACCCCACAGCACTGTGCCAGGACTAACCCAACACACCATCCGCAACCCAACCTGACAACATCCCCCTACTGGCTCCTGCAAAAACCAGACCTGACTTGATCACGCCATCCCAACCAGTACCCTTCTACTGACACCCTCATGTCACTTCATCCAAACTAAAAGGGTAGCCATGAGCAACCATATGGAACCCAGCTATGCCTGCCTGTTTGTCAGATAGGTGGAACAGTCCATCTTCCGCAGTTACACCGGCACTACCCCCCACCTGTTCCTCCGCTACATTGATGACTGTATCGACGCCGCCTCATGCTCTCATGAGGAGGTCGAACAGTTCATCAGCTTTACCGACACCTTCCACCCTCACCTCAATTCACCTGGACCATCTTGGACACCTCCCTCCCCTTCCTGGATCTCTCCATCACTGTCTCCAGTGACCGACTAACCACAGGCATCTACTACAAGCCCACCAACTCCCACAGCTACCTAGACTACACCTCCTCCCATCATACCTCCTGTAAAAACACCATCCTATATTGCCAATTCCTCTGCCTCCACTGCATCTGATCCCAGGATGATCAATTCCATCTCAGAAAGTCCCAGATGGCCTCCTTCTTCCATGATTGCAATTTCCCTTCCCACGATGCCCTCCAGCACATCTCCTTCACTTCACGCACCACCGCCCTTGAACCCCACCCTTCCCAATGCAACAAGGACAGAAACCACTCCCCCCATCCTCACCTTCCACCCCATCAACCTCCGCATGCATCGCATCATCCTCCGCCACTTCCACCACCTCCAAACGGACACCACCACCAAAGGTATATTTCCCTTCCCACCCCTATCCGCATTCTGTAGAGACAATTCCCTCTGTGACTCCCTTGTCAGGTCAATAACCCCCAACAGCCCACATACCACTCCTGGCACCTTTTCCTGCCACCGCAGGAAATACAAAACCTACGCCCACTCCCCTCACCTCCGTCCAAGGCCCCAAGGGATCCTTGCACATCCATCAGAAATGTACCTGTATCTCTACCAATCTCATCTACTGCATCCGTTGCACCCGGTGTGGTAACCTCTACATCGGGGAGACAGGACATCTTCTTGTGGATCATTTCAGAGAACATCTCTGGGACACCCACACCCACCAACCCCACCGCCCTGTGGCTGAACACTTCAACTCTCCCTCCCAGTCCATCAAGGACATGCAGGTCCTGGGCCTCCTCCAGAGCCAAAACATTACTACCTGATGCCTGGAGAAAGAACGCCCCACATTCCGCCTTGAAACCCTGCAAACACACAGGATAAATGTGGATTTCAACAGCTTCCTCATTTCCCCTCCCCCTAAATTATCTCAGTCCCAAGTCTCCAACTCAACAGCACCCTCCAGACATGTCCATCACCCCCCTCTGACCAATCACCTTCTCCCTCACCGTCATCCACCTACGGCTTTCTCAGCTACCCCACCCCACTCCCCCTCCCATTTATCTCTCAGCCCTGGTCCACTATCCTCATTTCTAATGAAGGGCTAATGCCAAGGCATCGATTCTCCTGCTTCTCGGATGCTGCATGATGTGCTGTGCTTTCCCAGCAACACACTCTTGATTCTGACTTCCAGCATCTGCAGTCCTCACTTTCTCCTGGTTGATCACCCAGACCCCACTATGGACCCTAACAATCCTGAATCCTTCTCCCCATTACCTCCTCCATCACTGGGATCAACCTGACAACCTTCTTGTCTGCCTCTGGACCTGACCCGACCCTACTTCCCTGTGCACTATCCAGCTGCCACCCTCTTGTCTACCCAGAAGGCATCCTACCCTGGTACCCAACTGAGCAGAAACCCTACACAACTAGCACCCTACCTACCTAACACCCTATATAACTGACACCTACTAGCCCAGCACCTAAATCTCTATTCATCTGGCATCTTGAACCCCATCTAGCAGAACCAACTCAGCCACCCTGCACTTGGCCCAGACCATCATGGAAGCCAACCTTCCATCCTTGGACTCCATTTACATGGCTCACTGCAGAAAGGCTGCCAACATCATCAAAGACCCATAGTAATTATCTCCTACAAACTCTTCCATCAGGCAGAAGATACAGAAGACTGAACATTTGCACCAGCGGCTTCAGGAACACCATCTTCTTGGCTGTTATTAGGCTTCTGAATTTAGTCTCAAATAATGATGATCTTGCTAACATTGATCTCACCTAGCAAACGCTCTGCGCAATGTAACCTGTATGCCTCTGTCTAAGTATTTTTGATCTGTACATCCTTGTTTACTATGATCTACCTGTACTGCTCGTAAACAAAGCTTTTCACTGTACTTTGGTATATGTGACAATAAATAAATCAGTCAATGCAATCAATCAATCAATCAAGAACAGTGCAGAACTACAAAAGGACATTCACAAGTTGGAGCAGTGGGCAGATGCATGTCCAATGAAATTCAGAGAAGTGTGAGAAATATATTTTGGTAGAAAGAATATGATGAGAGAATATAAAATAAAGGGTACTACTCTAAAGTATGTGCAGGAGCAGAGAGATCTGGGAATGCAATATATAAGTTACTAAAAACTGAAGAACAAGTGGAAAGTGCAGTTAATAAAGCATACAGGACAGTGCCATTACTCAAAGTCGCAGAAAGTGCAACAAGTTGGTTATACTGAACTGTGCTTGGACATTAGTCAGATGTCAGTTCGGTATCATGTACACTTCTTTGTGCCACATTATAGGAAAGATATGAATCATTTGAGAGAGAGCAGAAAAGTTCTGCAACAGTTTAATAACAATTGTTCCACAGATGTAAAACTTTAGTTGTGAAGATATATTGGATCAGTTTGGACTGTTTTCCTTGGAGAGGAAGAGAAGAGGATTGAAGATTTCAAAATCTTGACAGGTCTGAACAGAACAGAAATGCAGAAACTGCTCCCTGTTGTCAAAGAGTTGAGACCAAGAGCTTTCAGTTTTAAAGAATTTTGTGAAAGAAGTAGATGTGAACTAAAAATTAGTAAAAAAAACCTTCTCACACAGCCGCTAGTTTTATTAAAAATTCATTTAAGGCATGTAGTTATTGTTGACTGAGCCAGCATTTGTTGCTGATCTTTTGTTGCCCTTGAGAAAGTGGTGGTGAACTGCTTCTTGCACCTCTGCAGGTCATGTACTATAAGGTGTGGAATGCAACTTAAGAGTGAGGAGGCAGGTTCAATTGAGGCATTCAAAGTGTTATTAGATAATTATTTGAGTAGAAACAATATTCAGGTTTACAGGGAAAAGAGAGGAGAATGGCACAAAATCATAATGTTCATTCAGATAGTAGGTGTAGACATGAGGAACAGTGTTCCTCCATCTGCCCATTACATATTTGTGATCCTGGGTGCAGAGACATTTGGACACATGCCAATGACATGAGCTCATTTATAATTCAGGAAACTGTAGAGGACAGTAAATACTTCTTTGTCAGCAATCCAAAAATAGTACAAATATTCAGTTTTAAAATTATATTAGCTAAGTGGTTTTGGTATTTAAAAATATAATCATTTGTGATATAAAAAGCTGTTGATGAAATAAGCATAGCAACACAGTAGTAAATAAAATGTTTTAGATACTTATTCGCATTCATTCAGTGAGGAAATGCTTACAATTCTAATTAATGCAAGTACACACTTGTTTTTCAGCATTTTTAAAACAGCATGACACATCAGACTCGATTAACATTGAAATCATTCACTTATGATATATTCCTTCCAATCACATACATTTTAAAATTGACCTTCCACAAAAACAATTTGTGATGGAAGTACTTTTAAGGTCTTTGCAATTTGTTTTTGAATTTTAGGAGTAATACAGATACATGTCTTGGGATTTGCTAAATGCTCAGAGCTCAGTGATTTCTAATCCACATAATTTTCTTTATCGATTCATGGGATGCCGGTGTTGCTGGCTAAGTCAGCATTTATTGCCGAACCCTAATTGCCCAGAGGAGAGCCAACAGTCCAGTTTGCTATGGATCTGGAGTCATATGTAAGCATCACAGAAAAGCATAGGAGATTTCTTTTCCTAAAGCAGGTGGCTTTTCTAACCATCAACAATGGTTTCATGGTACAAAAACAAAATTTGCTAGCAAAACTCAACAGATCTCACAGTATCTGTGAGAAGAGCACAGAGTGAACATTTTGGGTTATAGTCCAACAGGTTTAATTGGAAGCACTAGCTTTCGGAGCACTGCTCCTTCATCAGGTGGATCACCTGATGAAGGAGCAGCACTCCAAAAGCTAGTGCTTCCAATTAAACCTGTTGGACTATAACCTGGTGTTGTGTGATTTTTAACTTTGTACACCCCAGTCCAACACTGGCATCTCCAAATCATGAACATTTGAACTCTTTATCAGAATTACTGCGAACAATTTCTGTTTTAATTTCAGATCTTCAGTAGTTCTTTGCTTTATTTTAATGGTTTTATGATCATCAGTTAACCCTTAATCTCAGATTTTTCCCTTTTAAATTAAATTCAAATTATCTTCCTATTGACTAAATCGAATTTCAACCAGCTACCATGGTGGAATTTGAACTGAAGTCCCTAAAACATTACTAGATTTTTGAATTAATAGCCTAGCAATAAAATGAAATGGCCATCACCCCCACTTAAGTGCAGTAACTGCAGAAAAGAGTTGGGCACAATATTAAAGACATAAATGGTCATGCAAATGATGCGCAAAACAAACATGGTGGTGCATGCATACCTGGTCGGCCAAATATTCCACCTCCCACATATAGAATCATAGAGCCAGAGAGATGTACAGCATGGAAACAGATCCTTCGGTCCAACCTGTCCATGCTGATCAGATATCCCAACCCAATCTAGTCCCATCTGCCAGCACCCGGCCCTTATTCCTCCAAACCCTTCCTATTCATATACCCATCCAAATGCCCATTTAAATGTTGCAATTGTACAAACCTCCACCACTTTCTCTGGCAGTTCATTCCATACACATACCACTCTCTGCGTGAAAAAGTTGCCTCTTAGGTCTCTTTTATATCTTTCCCCTGTCACCCTAAACCCATGCCTGCTAGTTCTGGACTCCCTGACCCCAGGGAAAAGACTTTGTCTATTTATCCTATCCATCCCCCTCGTGATTTTATAAACCTCTATAAGGTTACCCCTCAGCCTCCGACACCCCAAGGAAACCAGCCCTTGCCTATTCAACCTCTCCCTGTAGCTCAAATCATCCAACCCTGGCAACATCCTTGTAAATCTTTTCTGAACCCTTTCAAGTTTCACAACATCTTTCCAATAGGAAGGAGACCAGAATTGCATGGCTGCAACATGACCTCCCAACTCCTGTACTCAATACTCTGACCAATAAAGGAAAGCATACCAAACGTCTTCTTCACTATCCGATCTACCTGCGACTCCATTTTCAAGGTGCTATGAACCTGCACTCCAAGGTCTCTTTGTTCAGCAACACTCCCTAGGACCTTACCATTAAGTGTATAAGTCCTGCTAAGATTTGCTTTCCCAAAATGCAGCACCTTGCATTTATCTGAACTAAACTCCATCTGCTACTTCTCAGCCCATTGGCCCATCTGATCAAGAACCCGTTGCAATCTGAGGAAACCTTCTTCGCTGACCACTACACCTCCAATTTTGGTGTCATCTGCAAACTTACTAACTATACCTTTTATGCTCTCATCCAAACCATTTATGTAAATAACAAAAAGTAGACGACCCAGCACCGATCCTTGTGACACTCCACTGGTCACAGGCCTCCAGTCTGAAAAACAACCCTCCACCACCACCCTCTGTTTTCTACCTTTGAGCCAGTTCTGTATCCAAACGGCTAGTTCTCCCTTTATTCCGTGAGATCTAACCTTGCTAAACGATCTCCCATGGGAAACCTAGTTGAACGCCTTACTGAAGTCCATGAGACTATCCACCTGCAGGAAACACAAAGGGAACCGAAACCTGTCAGTGAGGAAGGACCTATTAAACCCAGGGATTGGGCGTACATGCGGGTTTTTCGAAATCGCTGGAATAAGCCCAGGAGAGAGGGACATTTTGTAGTGACTAAGGCATCACCTACTGCTATCCAAGTGGAAGGGCCACACATATGGTACCACCTTAATCATTGTACTAAAGTTCTCCCACCAGCACAAATTAACACTGAGATAAGTGGAGCTGAGGCCGAGGAACGTGGACTCGGGCAGGCCACAAGGAGGCTCATACCCCTCAGCAGGGTTCCGAACAAGGTACAGGTGAAGTTCTTGGGGATACTGACCATTCCAGAAATGATTATGATGGAGATGTGGAGCGTAGTTCTCCTGGCAACAGGGATGGGAAAGACATGGGGGATGCCCCTTTAACCCTCCCTCTCTGATGCCAGGCCTGCATACTCAGACTTGGAGACCATCAACTTGGCAGACTGGACTGGTAATGCCAGGATCATTCAGGCTGGGAGGCAAAGACGTATTAGAAGTGCAGACCTTGTTGCCCTAACATGGGTATGCGCCCATGACAATCGCTGGTATCAATGAGCAAACTATGCGGCTGTAATAATGGCTAGAAAGGACTGTTTCTTATGTACTAAGGCAACCCCCTCATACTGTATTGTCCCTATGGCCTATAAGGAGAAAGTGAGGACTGCAGATGCTGGAGATCAGAACTGAAAAATGTGTTGCTGGAAAAGTGCAGCAGGTCAGGCAGCATCCAAGGAGCAGGAGAATCGACGTTTCGGGCATAAGCCCTTCTTCAGGAATGAGGAAGGTGTGCCAAGCAGGCTAAGATAAAAGGTAGGGAGGAGGGACTTGGGGGAGGGGCGTTGGGAATGCGATAGGTGGAAGGAGGTTAAGGTGAGGTTGATAGGCCGGAGAGGCGGTGGGGGCGGAGAGGTCGGGAAGAAGCTTGCAGGTCAAGAAGGCGGTGCTGAGTCCGAGGGTTGGGACTGAGAAAAGGTGGGGGGGAGGGGAAATGAGGAAGCTGGAGAAAACTACATTCATCCCTTGTGGTTGGATGGTTCCTAGGCGGAAGATGAGGCCTATATGAGGCCTATGGCCTATAACTCAACCACCTGTATTCAATGGCATTTGCAGCACTCTAGCCGACCTCTTAATCTGGATGATTCATCAATTTACAGGCAATTCCATTGCCCATTTGGTGCAACCTACTTCAGGCCTCTACGTCCTCTCAACAGGATGATGTGGGCAGGCAGCAACGCCAACGGTGGTGTGGCTATAGTACCCCGTGGTCCACCAGTAAGTCTAATTGCACATTCCCCGTGGCTGCTTTCAGGATATGGGAAGCGTTGAGTTTTGAATGCTTTAAGCGAAATGGCTCCACACCAGTAGGCTATTTTAAGGGTCTATGCGGGAATATGATTGAAGTAGAGGTGGACACCACATTTGGGGCTGTTTTAAATTCTCAACGTGTCCCACTGGCAGATACTCGGTGGCTGTGTGGTAAGAAAGGAGGGTTGCGCCCGACGCTGCCCACTGACTGGAGTGGCAGCTGTGCCCGTGTAATGCTCCTACACGATGTGGTTATATCGCCACACGCGCAGCTTGATGTTACGTCACAGTCAGCTTTGCACCGAACTAAGTGACGGTATGTTCGTGATCCGACAATTTGGATTGATAGTATTGGACAGCCAAGAGGTATTCCTAATGAGTTTAAGGCCCGCAATGAGATTGCCGTGGGCTGGGAGGCTCTCATCCCAGTGATAGGGGTTAGCAGGAATGCTGAATGGATTAATTACATTTATTACAACCAGCAGAGATTTATCAATTATACTGATGATGCCCTTATGGTCTTGGGAGAACAATTGGATGCTCCTACTAAAATGACATGGCAAAACAGACTGGCCTTGGATTGAATCCTGGCAGAAAAAGGCAGGGTTTGCATGATGTTTGGGGAACATTGCTGTACCTTTATACCTAACAACACTAGCCCAGGGGGAATCTTTTACTAAAGCAATGGAAAAACTAAAGCATCTAAGACCAGAGCTAAAAGATAATGTGGGGTTTGGTCATCAGGCTTTTGATTGGCTGAATAATATATTAGCGTCTTGGGGAGCATGGTTTTCAAGATTGGTCTTATTGTAGTTGCAGTTTTGCTTGTTGCCTTCGTCTTTTGTCATGCTTTACCTTTTATTAAGTCCTTTTAGTTTGCGTCACTACACGGCAACTTGTGGTCATTTCAACTACCCCAGGAAGTACTTACTCCTCTGATGGAATCCCACCACTCTACTATTATGATCTAACAACTGCCACGGTGCAATGAATATGACCACGTGGGGTCGTCGATGATACTTCTGAAGAATGCACGGGTCCTAGATTGTGAGGGATCTTGGGTCTTTTTTCCTGTTCTGGTTATTGGAGGACAGGTTTTTGGCCCAAGGGACCCCAGGAATGGAGGAAGAACTCTTTAAGTCTTAGACTCCAAAAATTATTTAGTCCGTGTTGGGACCCACATTACTTGTATTGGGCACAAGAGGGGCTGAGCTTATTGTCTTCTTTCTCTAGGTGAGACCAGTAGGTCTCAAAGGGGGGAAATGGCAAATAAAGAACATGAAAGCATGGGAAGGGTTAAAGCATGAAGACCACTGGCAATCTGTGGTCTGTGAAAGGCAGGATGGGATAAGAATAGTGGAATGCTCTTACACCAATTAGCAGAGTAAGGTTAAGGCTGAAGGGTCACTATGGTGAAATGAGATAACAGTTAGTAGAGGTAGTTTTCCTGTTAAGTGTTATTATGACAGGATTGGGGCCATAAATATTTGGGACATGACATTAAAATATCTAATTAATAGTTAGTAGAGTCAGCTTGAGATAGGCGACTATTGTAATAGATGGAATAGCTAAATATCTATCATGACAGGTTCATCTGGAATGGAAGATCACTGTAGCAGAGGTAATAATAAATATCTAATCATGACATGAAGAAAATATTAAGTAGGGTCTGGATTGAAAGACCATTGTTGCAAAAAGCTAGCAATAAATATCTAAGCATGGCATTAGAATAACATTAAGTAGAATGTACAACTAAAGAGATAATGGGAACTAACATCATTGGTTTATTGTGTAGCCAGAGTGAGGTACTTTGATTAATATAGTTGACATGCTGATAAGCTAACGGAAGCATGATTAAAAAAATATAAAAATCCACGGACCATGAGGTCCGTGGGCATTCAAGAATCTGCTTTCTCAGTGTCACGGTTTTTTGCTTGCAAATAAAAAACCTACTTCTTAAAGAACTCTTTGAGTTTTCTGGTTATTCTGTATATTTTCTCCATGACAGTGGTAGACAAACAAAACACTTCAAAGTCACTCTGAAGCTTTCCATGAAATGCAAAGCATTCAATTTAGTTGCTTGCTACTAATCTTTCAGAATGAGAGCAACCTAACCATTAGGCTATATCATCCTTTGAATTACAGTATCTTAATGATAAGGCAGAGTGGTGACAAGGAAAGAGAGAGAAAAACAAGAAAACACTGGCAGCATTTTTTGTAACATTGTCAAATTTCATCACAGTATCAAGTCATCTGCTGCTAAAATCTTCATCCAAGTTTTAGTCCCAAATTTGTAAACTTGAGCTTATCCAAAACTCTTCAGCCAACATCCTAATTTGTCCCAAGCCTCAATCACCCATCCACTCTGTGCTTGCAAATCTACATTGATTCCCTAAAGTCCTCAAGAAAAGCAGCAAGTTTAACTGCAACTGTGGAGAGAAAAAATATCAGTATTTCAAATGAAATATGACTCTTGTTTAGAATTTTGGAATGTCCAGTTGCAGTAAAAAGGGGTGATATCTAGTTCGACCACTGAAACACTAGTGCTGCCTCACAGTGCCAAAGAACCTGGGTTTGATTCCAGTCTTAGCCGACTGATTGTGCAAACTCCACACATTCTCCTGTGTCTGCATGGGTTTGGTCCAGGTGCTCCGGTTTCCTCTCACAGTACAAAGATGTGCAGGTTAGGTGGATTGGAATGAAAAATTGCCCATAGTGTCCAGGCATGTGCAGGTCAGACTAGTTAACCATGGGAAATGCAGGGATGTGCAGGCCAGACTAGCTTGCCATGTGAAATGCAGGGTTACAGCGACAGGATAGAGTGGTGGGTGTGGGTGGGATGCTCTTTGGAGGGTCAGTGTGGATAGCTTAAATGGCCTACATCCACAATGTAAAAAAAACAAAAAAAAAACTGCAGGTAAGCTATCCTTTTGCTATTGACCTTGAGACCCGTTAAAAGCCATTCACATTGGGTGTGGAGACATGTGTAGGTTCCCCAAATATAAATTGGAAAGTAACTCCACAATAGTTAATCATCTTTCAATTAAATTCTAGAAAATTTCTCAATGACAACTAATAATTTTCCTGTCAAAATGATACCGAGGGATACTTTTATTGGATTTTATGTAAACCCTCATGTTATTGTTGACTACCTCTTAACAATGGTCCCCAAAAATATGTATTCCCAAACCTGGCAAGCCTTTTCCTGCCCCTTCTTGAGTAAACAAGCAGATGGTTTTGCTATCTGTAATTCGATCACTTTTCTTTCCACTGAAACAAATGGAATTAAAATGAATAGCAGACTGGATCTATATCGAAGATGAATTGTAAATGTTTCTTTCACATTGCTGTGTTAAATTGTTAATAAAAGAGTTTAGTTATTATTGACATTGTTACTTCCAATGGTCGACATGATGTGGAGGTGCCGGTGTTGGACTGAGGTGAACAAAGTCAGAAGTCACATGACACCGGGTTACAATCCAACAGGTTTATTTAAAATCACAAGCTTTCAGAAACATTGCTCTGTTGTCAAGTGATGAAGAAGCAGCGCTCTGAAAGCTTGGGATTTAAACTAAACCTGTTGGACAATAACCTGTTTAGTGGCCCTTCTGACTTTGTCCAATGGTTGGCCTCTGGAATGTAAGGTGGAGACAGGGGCAACTGAGGCTTTCAAAGTGATTTGGAACATTTTCTCTAACGGAACAACTTGCAGGGCTGAAGGGTTGAAACAGGACAGATGCACAAGGTGAACTGCTTCCTTCAGAGTGCCAGTTCCCCCATATGGGCTCAATGGCCTCTTTCTGTGTATGAAATAGATTCTGATGCTGTGTGCGCATGCGACTACAACTTCCGTGATGCTGTTCGGCAAAGCGCATGCTCAGTGAAACCGAGGACCGAGCCGAGCCCGGAGTTGGAGGCCAGAACGGCCGAACTGTGGAGTGGCTTTCCCTCCACTCCACTTTGAGGACGATCGGAGGTACTGCCGGAGGGGTCGGAGATGTCGGACGCAACTCCGCAATTCCCTGCGCCCCGTTCCCAGCAGCGGGTGTCCGCGGGCGGCCGGAAGAAGGTGGGTGAATTGGGGCCGAGAGTGGAGTCAGGCTCGGTCTGAGTGACAGGAGCTGGGCCCCGGACTGGCCCGGGCTGGGGACAGCTGTCAGTCAAACCGCTCCCCGCTGTCACGTGATACTCATTCAGTGGGCTCGCGGCCGCTCAAGCAGTTTGCAAAAGGAAAGTCCGATCTCTGCTCACTGTCGACAGTTCCGTTCCAGGGGCATCCCACACCAGTGGGCAGGGCTAATGTTAAATACGAAATTGCAATGTTACATTTAAACAGCAAGTGAAAGTAGCGATCTCCAGTTATAAACTTTAAGGTCCGCTGTGCTTAAATTCGAGCGCATGCACACCAAAAATAACATTTTGAATAATATTTTGAAAGAAACTTCTGTGCTGAAGCAATGACCAATACACTAATATTGTTACAAATATGATGTTTTGCAAGTTAGTTGCCACTTATTCTTTAAGGTGCTATTCGCTATGCATAATTGCTTTCGATGGCGAGGTACAGACTGATAAGGCAATATGGTTTATTTCTGCTGGGATATGGCAAGACTAGGGTTAGGACTTAACAGTAATCTAGGTTTGTTCAATATATCCTATCAGTTGCATGACACTGTGATCTTTTGCTATAAATTCTGTGTCTTATAATCCTGCTCCACAGCACTCTGGAAGCTAGTTTTTCCAAATAAACCTGTTGGACGATAACCTGGTGTGTGATTTTTAAATTTGTCCACCCCAGTTCAACACCGGCGCCTCCACATCAGGGCTAGAATCTGATCTCGGTTGTGGAATCACTTAGCCTTGCCTGTTGCATGCTGCTTCTGCGCTTTGACATGCAAGTAATCTTGTGTTGTGGCTTCTCTAAATTGATGAAGGACTTATGCCCGGAACGTCGATTCTGCTGCTCCTTGGATGCTGCCTGACCTGTTGTGCTTTTCCAGCACCACACTCTCGACTGACCTCCAGCATCTGCAGTCCTCAATTCCTCCGCTTCATCCAAATTGACATCTCCTAATTTCCAGCTTTGCTTATGATATGCCCTCCTTCACTCCTTGTTGAACAAAACGTGACCTCCTTTAAGGGTAATTACACCATTGTTGCTGCATCCTCTTTCCTTGATGCCAAAGTGAATTAACATTATGGAAAATAAAATCCATCTCCGGTCATCAGATCTTTGTGACAAGCTTTGAGGTTAATGGCAAGCTAACCACAAAATCCAGGCTGTTCATGACATGCCACTGTTGACACTGATGCCAAAACCCAGTTAAGTGGTTTTGCTTGACCGTTCCAGTGGCCCTGTGACAAATATGAGTACTGCTGGCAGGGTTTTTATTGGTTATTGTGGGTAGAAACTATTCAAGAGCTACATTGCAAAGAAGAGTGATAATGGAAACAAAGCACTGCAAGTGCTGGAATTTTGAAATAAAAATGAAATGTGCTGGAGAAAATCAGCAGGTCTTGCAGTATCTGTGGAGAGAGAAAGAGTTAATGTTTCAAGTCCATCATGAATCTTCAGAGCACAGAAAACAGGATTGTGTACTTTCTTTTTCTTTGTTGGAAATTTTGGTCCCTTTGGTCCTTCGTCCAAATCATGTTTATGAATCGTAAAGAGGTGAGGCGCAGCACCAATGCCTGTGGCACAACACTCGTAATATCCTGTCAGCCTGCAAAAAGATCCAATTATTCTGACCTTCTTCCTATAGTTAGCCAGTCAATCATTCTTTGACACCATTAAGATAACTCCTCCCCCCAAAACCAGTAAGGTTTAGTTTTCCTCAGTAACCTTTGATATGACACCTTATCAAGTGTCTTAGAGTCATGGAGATGTACAGCATGGAAACAGACCCTCCGGTCCAACCCGTCCATGCCGACCAGATATCCCAACACAATCTAGTCCCATCTGCCAGCACTCAGCACTATGACTACTATGACTAATCCACCTAGCCTGCACATCTCTAGCCATTATGAGACAATTTAATGTGTCCAAACAACCTTACCAGGACATGTCTGGAGTGTGGGAGGAAACTGGAGCACCTGACAGAAATCCCACAGACACGGGGAAGACGTAACCTCCACACAGATAGAGACCCGAGGCTAGAATCAAACCCATGTCCCTGGTGCTTTGAGGCAGTAGTGCTAGCCACTGAGCCCCATTGATGCTTTCCCTAGTTTCTTTATTTAAACACTGATGCTAGGTCCACCCATTAGAACTTTCCTTTCTGATAGGATTATATCTATTCTGAGTACGGGCAGACTGATCTTGAATCTGTTCATAAGTCGATTTGTATGCAAATTGGAACACAATGCAGGACAATATAAAATAGCCATTTGTCAGTACAGGAAATGTTCATGTGTCAGATCTTTAAAATTATGCCCCTGTATGAGATTACATTTGTAAGTATAAATATTTGAAAGCTGGACATTTGTAATTCAGGGACCCCCTGCATTCTGAAATAGCTCCTTAAACGTATGTTAGCACTTCTTTGTTGATCTATTCCCTATGATAACATGCAGTTCATTTCAGTAGCTCTGCTTTCCTGTGCATGTAGTTGCCCTTAGTTAAGTTTAAAGTATTAGCCTTGGAGCCAAACTCCTTATCAAACTGGATGTAAAATTCAGCTATATTGTGGTTGCTATTATCCAGGAGTGCTTTTATTTGGGGATCATTAATTTATTCTGTCATATTGCAATATCAAGCCAAAGATAACCTGGTCAGTTCCAAAACTAAGAAACTATCTTGACAGCATTCTGAGAGTTCATCATTCAGGCTATCGCTGCTAATCTGACTTTTCCGGTTTATATTTAGGTTAAAGTTGCCCATGGTTATTGACATCCCTTTGTAACAACCATCCAATACTACTGAATACTTTGCCAACATTATGGTTACTGTTAGTGGGCTGTAGATTTCTTTTATATTACTCATTTTCACATCCTGATGTTATGCACTAAGTTTGTCTCAAACTATTGTACAGATACCATTCTTGATTAATACTGCCAATCATCCACCAGTAACTTTCTATCTTTCTTGAATGTCATATACCTCTAAATTTTCAGGGCCCAATTCCTGTCATCCTAAAACTATGTTTTTGCAATGGCTGTTCAATTGCATTTATTTACTTTAGTGTGAGCTATCAATTGCTTACCTTGCTATGAATGCTGCATATATTCAGATATAGAGCTTTGGCCTTGTCTTTTCATTATTTTGGTATTAAGTTTTGATTGTTGGTATTCTGAAGATTTTGTCTGTGTCCCTTCTTGCCAGTTTCTGACCCTCATTTCCCAGATTGATATTTTTCTCTCTTGTCTCTACTGTTTTATTCAAAACACCTTTCCACATTTGATGCCTTGCTGCCAACTTTCTATTTTAAAGCCTCCTCTATTTCCCAAGTTGTGTGGTTTACAAAACACTAGTACCACCACGGTTCAGGTGTAGACTATCCCAACGGTCTAATCTCTACTTTCCCCAGTACTGATGCCAATAGCCTACACATTGGAACACATTTCTCCCACACCAGTCTCTGAGCCTCGTATTCATCTCCCTGGTGTTAAGTACCCGATGCTAATGTTCATGGGGCTCAGGCAAAAATACAGAGATTATAACTAATAATTACTTTACCTCAGTATTTGCCACAGCAAAGGAGGATAGCTTGTAGCAAGTCCCGAGAAAACATGGAAACGTAAAAGCTAGCAGCTGACGTAGGCAGTTCAATTGGGTCTGCTCCTCCATTCAGTATGGTCATGGCTGATCAGGGAGCTCAATACCTTAATCATGGTCTCACCCCATATTCCTTGATCCCTTTTGACTTTAGTTCCCTCATCTGAATCATTAGCCTATATTGGTACCCCACTCGTCACTGCCCGCCATTCAGAAAAAGACTCAATAATTCTTACTCTTCGTTTCGTCTCTGCTAACCAATTTTGTATTCGTCTCGATACGCTACCCCTTTCACTTTAATTTTATACATTGAATCTCCTCTGTCGGACTTTGTGGAAAGCCTTCTGAAAGACCAAATAAACCGCATCCACATGCTCATCTGATAAACTGTATGGATTACAGCCTCAAAGAACGCTAGTAGATTTGTTAAGTGTGATTTACAAAATAAATCAATCATGACTCTGTCTGATTCTATTGCTGTTGTCTAATGCATAATCTGATAATGGACTCTAGCATCTTCCCCACTGCTTATATTAGGCTCAGTGGTCTGTACTTTCCTGTTTCCTTGCTGTCGTCTTTTTTTAAATAGTGGTATTAAATTAGCTACAGTCCAATCTGTAGATACTTTTCCAGAGTCTAAAGAATGGTGACCACCAATGCATCCACTATCTCTAGGGCCACTTCTCCTTATGTACTCTGGGATGAAGATTATCAGGCCTTGGGGATTTATCAGCCTTCCATCCCACCAATTTCTCCCATACCATTTCTCTACAAATGCAAATTTGCTTCAGTTCCTCCTTTCACTAAACCCTGTGTTCCCTGTAATTTCTGTTATTTGTACCCTTCTTTGTGAAGACAGAAGTGAAGTATGAATTTCATTCATTAACCATTTCTCTGTTTCCCCATTATAAATTCCTCTGTAAGAGACCTACGTTAGGTTTTACCAATCTTTTTCTGTTTGCATATAGAAACGTTTACAGTCAGTTCTTGTGTTTCCTGCAAGCTTAGTCTCAATCTCTATTTTCGCCTTCTTAATCATTCCCTTTGTTCTCCTTTGCTGAGTTTCTAAACTGTTCCCAATCCTCAGCCATGTGGTTCTTTTCCTGTTAATTTGTACACCTCTGTTTTTGGATCTAGTACTATTTCTAATTTCCCTTGTAAAGTCATGGTTTGGCCACTGACCCCCTTGCACTCTTGCCCACAATAGGAATTTTTGTAGTTCATCCATTCATTCTTTGAATGTTTGCAATTTCCTATCCGCTGTTATTCATTTCAGTAACATTTCCCAACCCGTCATAGTCAACTCATGCCTCACGCCGTCATTGTTTCCTTGATTTAGATTCTGGACTCTAGTCTTAGAATCAAGAAATTAATAGTGTATAAGGAAATAAAATTATTGGAAGTAAAATATTTATAATAAGGAAATTAGTAAAACTGAAGACCAGTTAGCCTAACATGTCTGTTGGGGAAATTGTTGGAGTCCATAATCAAGGATAGGGTAACTGAGCACTTCAAATTTTCAGTTAATCAAGGAGAGCCAGCGTGGATTCATGACGGGTAGTCATGTCTGACAAACCTCATTGTATTTTGTTTTGAGCAGGTTACTGAGGAACAACAGTGTATTAACTGAAATAATGTATCAACTATCTAGACTTTTGTTATTTTATGGACTTCCATCTATTCACCTCAAAATCAATGCATCTGTAAAAACAAATGTTCTTGAATATATCTAAGTAGCTGAGGTTATTTAATCCTGAAATTGTTTTTGTAGCTTTCCTATTGCCTTTTCAGTATATTATCCACCACTTTAAATTATCTTTTCTGATTTACCGAATGATATATTGACAAAATGATGCCTTTTAATTTATTGTGAATGGCTGTATGAGTGCAACAAAGTATCCTATTAGCTTTAGTTGCAGATTCTCTGTCGTGGTCATGATTTGAAAGTCCTCTAATAGTGGTTTCTTACATATCACTGATTTTAATTAGAGTAGATTACTTACAGTGTGGAAACAGGCCCTTCGGCCCAACAAGTCCACACCGACCCGCAACCCACCCATTCCCCTACATTTACCCCTTTACCTAACACTACGGGCAATTTAGCATAGCCAATTCACCTGACCTGCACATCTTTGGACTGTGGGAGCACCCGGAGGAAACCCACGCAGACACGGGGAGAATGTGCAAACTCCACACAGTCAGTCGCCTGAGTTGGGAATTGAACCCGGGTCTCTGGTGCTGTGAGGCAGCAGTGCTCACCACTGTGCCACCCTAATTAATTGTTCTGCCATTGGCAAGGCTCGAAGCTCTGAAATTTGTCAACCTCTATAAGGTCACCCCCTTCTATGTTAACTTTTTTTTAAAGGAATTAGAATATGAGAGTGAAGATTTCTTACTGAAATTGTATAAGGTTTAAGTGGGAGCATACTAAATGTGGAATATTGTATACGTTAGGACTTTTTAACTTAAGGAAGCATGTTCTTCATTTAGAAGGAATGTAGTGAAAATTCAGTAAATTTCTGGCCTACAAAAATCATCACATGATGAGAAATCGAGGAGCCTGGGGCTATATTACATGAAATTTAGAAAAACTAGAATCCTCTGAAACATATCAAAGTCTTTAGAGACTTGACAGGGAAATATTGGAAGGATGTTTCATCTGGTCTGGAAATCTAGAATGGTGACTCTCACATCAAATATAAGATATTACAGTATAACGATATAAGACTAGGTGCAAAGAAATGTCTTCATTTCGAGGATTGTAGATTCTTTGGAATTCTTTATCATATAATGGAATGTTCAGATGTTGAGTATATTCAAGACTAAGAGTGATAGATTTTTGGATGCTAAAGGGATATTAAGAGATTCTGGGGATATAGGAATACGTGGAAAGGTGGAATTGAGGTATAAATCTAGTCATCATTGTAATGACTGGCAGAGCAAGCTCAAAAGGCCATTTGGCCTAGTCCAGCTTCTTTTTCTTACGTTTTTAAAGTACATTGTTGTTATTGTCCGTTATCTTTCAATGACCAGAACTGGATGGAGTATTCAAGAAGTCATGCATTTTAATCAGAACGCTGTGTTGTACGTTTAAATTAATTTTCTTAGCCTTATGATCTACTGGTTTGAGTACAAAGTAACAGAAAATAAATACCTTGGGAACAAATGAAATTATTGCATCGAAGTTGAACTGTGACATCCACCTTGAAGTTTTAAAGTGGGTCGAATTTTTGTGTTTTGGGGACTACTTTTGATTTTCCAGGGTTCTTCCTTCATTCTCACTAACTGCATTGTTACATGTAGTATCATGTAGTATCATCATTTATTGTATTTGTATTGACATGTGGAATGTTTGGAGTCGCACAAGCATAATTACAAGAATTAATCATTATCGTCAGATGTTATCAACCTTCCATTAAAATTAAAGTCACAGCACATGGTCAGGCAGTAATTTTCAAGCTGCCACAGTATTTCAATAGTTACTACACAATAAAGCATTTTAATAATAAAAGTTTTTTTCAAAATAACTTGCACACAAATTGCATATGCATAAAGATGGAACATTTTAATCAGCAATTACTACCCTTATCACTGTATTTCAGATCACAGTTTAAGATTTAGGTTTATGTATTGATCTCGCATTATTATTCTTCTCACATCAATTGCTGTTTGCAGAAGAGATTTCCAAACTTTCAGAAGTCTTCCCTGTGGTGACCTTTATTGGCTTGGTTGAAGGTATTTTCTTGAGCAGTCAGGGAGGCTTGTGAAATATGTGTTATAAGACAGATGACCAGTCCACTGCCTTCCTGCCCACCTCCTAGACTATTTTATATGATTCCATAGTTGGGCAAGATGCATACTAAGGTGCACTCTGATGCTCTTAACTACCCAATTAATGGACAGTTAAGGACCTCATTCGGCCTCCAAAGCTGTAATGCGCTGGGCATTGGAAGATGGAGTACAGTGAGAATCATGTCTTTTTCCATGTGAACCGAAAAGCAGGAAAGAAAGAGCTTGCCTCCTTTGGCGCTCCTCTGTGCACATGGAGGGAATCTTCCCTGATACACATCCCCTTAGTACATTTGTCGGGATTCCAAAACCCAAACTCCTACTCCTCCCTCACGTGGCAGCCTTGCCTCTGCTGCTGCTTGCTCACCTGGCAGCCTCTTGTGTCCTGCTGCAGATTCCTGCCTGTCTTTTCAGCCAACTGTTTACCCCCCCTGTACTCTGCCATTCCTCCATCACCAGCAGGCTTTCTCCTTTGCAATCTCTTACCTCCACTCTGGTGTTCAATCCATTGCACCATTACTTACCTTCCCACTACTCTCAACTCTTTCAATCACAGCCTGTTTCTCTCATGCTTGCTATTGATGGACTCACTTTCTCACAGCAAGTGCAGGAGAGATATGACCTGCGATTGGATGATCAGCTCCTTTCAGATTCTGCTACTTCCAATTGTCCACCACGTGAATTTTCTCAAATTGGTTGACTTGTAATTACATTTTCAGAGGCATTACGCAAACTTTCAATTCGCCTACTATAGCTTGTATATTTTGAACCCAGATTTGAAATTTCAAGGTTTATAAGTAGCAAAATATGTGTATCATACACTTCAGCAATTGACCTGCAAGTGCTTGTAATGTCATTGTAAGATATCTGAACAAATTGCTGGTCTTTAGACTGAAGTTGTGTCTTGTAAATACCACATTAATTAAATCCCATGGATATGTCTTGTTTCTAGATATTAAGCCTCTTCATTTTTTAATCTAAATTTTCATGTGAAGCTAAGTGCCATTTCCACAATGTCTTTATTAATCTATGATATCCTTCCCCAAAAGGTGCAGCTGAAACCAGGTCGAAGTCTGATGGACTGGATCCGTCTAACAAAGAGCGGAAAGGATATGACAGGATTGCATGGGAGGCTTATTGCAGTAACAGAGGAAGAACTTGCTAAACACAATAAGAAGACTGACTGCTGGATGTGTATCAGAGGTAGGACAGCCAAAAGCAAGAGACATAAGTTAAAGTAGTAATCTTGGAATTGTGGAAGTTGAACATTAATGGACTTATTTTTACTTCAAAAAGAGAAAATTGTGATAGTGAAGATTTTTTATGATAAATTCTCAATTTTAATTCTAGACCGATCCAACTTGATGACAATCCAACATGTTGGAAATGGGCCTTTTGGCAGAACTATGATTGTTCTGGTAAACAGTAGCTCTAAAAGCAGGCAAGCATTCACAGTTCTAAGTGATGGCATTTATATTAGTAACAATGACCATGAGTCTGTTGTATTATGAAAAACCTGTTAGATTCACTAATGTCTTTTTGGGAAGAAGACCTTGCTGCTATTACTTTTTCTGCCCCATGTATGACTCCAATCGCACTAAGAGAAAGTGAGGACTGCAGATGCTAGAGATCAGAGTCGAAAGTGTGCTGGTGGAAAAGCACAGCAGGTCAGGCAGCATCTGAGGAACAGGAGAATCAACGTTTCGGGCATTAGCCCAAACGAACTAGTCCTACTAACCTGGATAACTCAACTTTGCTCTGAGATGACATCAGTAAGGCCTTTTGTTTCATCCTAATACTCCAATGCCACTATAAGGTTCTTTAACTAACCCTAGCATGGATAAGTGTCCACACATTTTATTTTAGATTGTGAATTCTGAAGGTTTGGCCACCTTACAGGTCTTGGTATAAAAGGGACAGGCGCAACCTAGATACGAAATTGGTTGAGTGATAGGAAACCAAGTAATGGTCAATGGATGTTTTTCAGTCTGAAGCAAGGTTTGTACTGGAGATCCCCAGGATCTGTACTGGGGCCCTTGCTTTTTATGATATACATGACGTAGATCTTGGTGTGCAGGGACAATTTCAAAGTTTGCAGATGAATCTAAATTTGGAAGAATTATAAACTGTGAGAAGACTGTGTGGCACTCCAGAGGGACATTGACAAGTTGGTGGAATAGGTGCAGATGAGGTTCCTGGCTTAGTTATAGGAGACAGAAAGTAGCAGTGGAAGGATGCTTTTCAGAATGGAGGGTTGTGACTAGTGGTGTTCCACAGGGATCAGTGCTGGAACTTCCACTGTTGGTGATATACACAAATGATTTGGAGGAAAATGTAGCTGGTCTAATTAGTATATTTGTGGGTGATACTAAGGTTGGTAGAGTAGCGGATAGTGAGAAAGATTGTCAAAGGATACCGCTGGATAGAGATCAGTTGGAGAAATGGGCAGAAAAATGGCAAATGAGTTTAATCAGAACAAATGTGAGGTGATGCATTTTGGAAGGTCAAATACAGGTGGAAATTATGCAGTGAATGACAGAATCTTTAGGATATGAAGAGGGACCTGGGTGTGCAGGTCCACAGATCACTGAAGGTGGCAGCGCATGTAGGTAAGATAGTAAAAAAGGCTTATGGCATGCATGCCCTCATTAGAAGGGGTATTGAGTTTAAGAATAGACAAGTTATGCTGCAGCTTTATAGGACTTTAGTTGGCCATATTTAGAATATTGCATACAGTTCTGGTCACCTCACTACCAGAAGAATGTGGATGCTTCGGAGAGAGTACAGAAGAGGTTTACCAGGATGTTGACTGGCATGGGGGATTTTAGCTTTGAAGAAAGATTGGATAGACTGGATTTGTTTTCACTGGAACGCAGGAGATTGAGGAGAGACCTAATAGAAGTTTATAAGATTGCGAATGGAATAGATAAAATGGAAAGTGTGTGAAGCTTTTTCCCAGAATGGAGGTACCAATTACTAGGAGATACAGGTTCAAGGAGCAAGGGGAGGGGAGTTTAAAAGAGATTTGCGAGGCATGTTTTTCACACAAAGGGTGGTAAGTGCCTGGAATGCATTGCCAGAGGAGATGGTGGAAGCAGACACAATAGCAGCATTCAAGAAGCATTGGGATGAATACATAAATAAGAAGGGAATAGAGGGATATAGATCCTGTAAGTGAAGACAGTTTTGGTATGGAAGGGCAAAATGTGTCAGCATAAGCTTGCAGGGGCCAAAGGGCTTGTCCTGTGCTGTATTGTTCTTTGTTCAGTGAATGCATTGGAGGTGTGCAGAAGTGATTTACAAGAATGGTACCAGGAATGAGAAACTTCAGCTATGAGGAAAGGTTGAAGAAGTTGGGACTGTTCTCCTTGGAGGGACGAAAGTTGAGAGGACACTCATGAGATACCAAAATCATGTATTATCTGGACAGAGTAGATAGGGTGAAGCTGTTCCCACTTGTAAAAGGAACAAGAGCAAGAGAACGTAGATTTAAAATGATATCCAAATGAAGCAAGGGTGATGTGAGAAAAAAAAAGTTTTGCTCAGCAAGCAGTTAGGATATGGAATGCACTGCCTGCAAGTGTGATGGAGGCAGATTCAATTAAGACACTCAGCATTGGGATGATTATTTGGATAGAATCGGTGTGCAAAGTTATCAAGAAAAACAGGAGATTGGCACGAAGTAATGATGCTAGTTTGAAGAACCAGTGTAGGAAAGTGTGCTGAATGGTTTCCTTCTGCACCATTACACTTCTGAGATAGAAAAAGAAACATAATTATCCACATGGCCATTCTTGCCCTTCTTGTAGGATTAAGTTTGACTAAATATCAGTCTGATGACAATATTTAGCTATTTGGCAATAAAATTGGAACACTGAGATTGTGTTTCTTTTAATCTGACTTTTAGTTTTGAACAACTTTTAAATTTACAATGTTTTTGTTTTTTAAGTTTGACCAGGTACCTCACAAAAGGTTAAGCTGTAAGGTGAGACCCCAGGGTGATGGAGGTAGTGTATTAGCATGGATTGAGAATTGGTTCATGGAGAGGAAACAGCAAGTGGCGATAAGGGATTCTTTTTCAGTTAGAAAAAATGACTTGAAGGAAGGAAGTGAACGTACTGTTGTAAAATTTGCAGATGACTCAAAATTAGATGGAAATGCAGTTTGCAAGGGGGGTAGAAACAGATTACAGTGAGATTGATAGGTTAAGTAAGTGGTCAAAACATTGGCAAATGGAGTGGGAAAATACAACGTTGTTCATTTTAGAAGGGAGAACAATTGAAGAGAATATTATTTGAATGGAGAGAAGCTGCAGAAAGCTGCAAAACAAAGGACTGGGAGGTACTTGTGCACGAAACAGAGAAAGCTAGCACACAGGTACTGTGGGTTATTAAGAAATCTGATGGAATGTTGCCCTTATTCCAAGGGGCCTGGAGTATAAGAGTAGGGAAGCCTTACTGCAACTGTGCAAAATGCCATGAGACCATATCTGAAGTACTGAGCAGTTTTGGTCCCCTTATTTAAGGACATATTATAATTTAAGTCAGTTCAGAGAAGTTTGCTGGGCTGCTCGCTAGTATGGAAGAATTGTGTTATGACCAAAGATTAAACAGGTTGAGACTATAATAACTGGAGTTTAGAAGAAAGAAAGGTGATCTAATTGATGTATACAGGATTCTTAAGGGGCTTTGACGGTAAACGCTGAGAAGGTGTTTCCTATTGTGGGAGAGTCTTTAATAAGAGGGCATAGTTTCAAAATAAACAGGCACCAATTTAAGGTTGAGAATGAGGAGAAATGTCTTTTGTCAGAGGATTGAGAGTGTTTGGAAGTCCATGCCACAGAAAGGTTTGGGGACAGAGTCCTTTTGTGTATTTAAGGCTGAGATCGATAGCTTCTTGATCAGTAGGGAAATCAAGGGTTATGATAAAGGCAGGAAGGTGGACGTGAGAAATGTTGAATCAGTTATGGTCCTATTTAATGACAAATAGGCTTGAGGTGCTGAAGAGTTTATTCCTGTTCCTATTTCTTGTGGTCTAATACAGATTTGTTCCCAATTTGCTGTTGCATTTTCATTTAACTTATTCTGTATTTGTATTATTAAGTTACTGCCACTGCCAATGTATACTTTTAATGCCATTTGAAGCGTATTTCACTTTACCAAAGCTGTAATCATTCTTTTAAATTCCAGTTCCCAAGATTTCTATTTCTTTCAATTCCACTCCCAATTTGGAATTTCATTTTCACTTGCAGTGTTTGTAATTTTTATTTTTGTTTGCAGTTGTTTTGTACTTTTCCACTCAATCCCACTCTTTTTCTCCTGCTCTTCTCTTTTTGACATATTGCTTGAATTTTTAAAACATTTTATTTTCTATCGACATGTAAGTCACCGGAAGGTTTGATGCTTATTTCTCACCTTAGGTGCTGAGAAAGTGATGGTTGGGTGACTTTTCTAATGTTGAATTGTTCTTGTAGTTAAAGATCACACAACACCAGGTTATAGTCCAAAAGATTTATTTGGAAGTACAAGCTTCCAGAGTGCTGCTCCTTCATCAGGCAGCTAGTGGGGCAGGATCATAGGGCACAGAATTAATAGTAAAAGATCAAAGTGTCATACAGTTGATGCAATGTATTGGAGCAAACCTCGTTTGCTGTTAAGTCTTTAATCACTTAGAATGAGTTGCAGGTTTCGATTCTTTAATATGTAAATCCCAGAACTTCTTTCAAGTCACATTCCCAAGATAACTTAAGATTTTATTTTTAAAAATGACGTCTCCGCTCCGACAATGCATTAAAGGTATGAGGTTAGAGCCTGTCTATATTCCAACCACGAGTTTCCCCAGACCAGATCTGTTTCCAAAGTAGGAATTTATAAAATGTCACTTGGACTGACTGCTTACAGATTGTGTGCTTTTTGAACAACATAGAACGTATCTGCAAACACAAACCTGCAAATGTAAATTCAATCCATAGACTTAAATGTGTGTGCGCACACATGTGAGGGGGAGAGTGTGTGTGTATGTGCGCGCGCATATACATGCGAGTGTAACGAAGTACATGCCTATGAGAGAATGTGGGGGTGTACGTGTGTGTGCGCGTGTGAGAGAGAGCGTGTGTCTGTGAGAGGTGTGCGTGAGTGTGATCATGTGTAAGTGTGTGTGTGTGCGCACATGTGTGTGTAGAGGGGTTACCTGAGACCTCAACCGGATCTTGGGTTCACGTCACAGTACAGGTGACCCCACTACATTATACACACACGTACAAATACACATTTACAATTGATAACACTCAGACACTCGTGGACCCCCTCTCAGACATACGTTCTCTCTCTCTCTCTCTTTCCCCCCCCCCCACACACACACACAATACACACACCCCTTTCACAGGCATATACTCAGTTACACTCACACACACTGTCTCCATCTCTCCCACTCACACTTAAACTCACACACTCTCTGTCTTTCCCTCACACCCACGCACCCACACATATAAGTCTATGGGGTGAATTTGCATTTGCAGATACATTCTATTTTGTTCAAAAAGCACACAATCTGTAAGCAGTCAATTCATGTAACATTTTATAAATTCCTACCTTGGAAATAGAACCGGTCTCATTCAAGGTTGGAATACAGACAGACTAACCTCACACCGTTAACTGAGCTGAGATGTCACCTGCTTTTATAAAACCTTAAGGTATCTTGGAAATGTGACTTGAAAGAAGTTCTCAGATTTACATATTAAAGAATCAAAACCTGCAACACATTCTAACTGATTAAAGATGTAACAGCAATCTAGATTTGTTCAATACATCATATCAGTAGTATGACACTTTGAGCTTTTACTATAAATTCTTTGATATGCCTTAACTTTCCTTCTGAAACTTTTTGCCACTGATAGGCAAAATTTTTATTACACTCTTGCATTATTTTAAATTCTTACTGCCCAAGTTCTTATGCATAATTCCTGCATTTCACTGCAATTCCACATTTTCCTTTCTTCTATTTGAGCGTCTTACCCTTATCATGTGACGTGATATAAGGTCACACATGATTACATTTCTTCTTCCCCTTTGTTGAATTTGGTGGAAAATATTGATTTGATCATGCAAGCTTGAAAGATTTTAAAATAGATTTGAAATGCTTTCGAAATAAAGCTTTTGTGGCACAGTGGATGGCACTCTGCCGATAATCCAGAAATTTCCAGCTTTGCATCCTGCCCTGGTGGCCTGCTTCACAACGTGGCAATATCTACCTGCAAATACTTACAACACGACCTATAGCAGGCGATAAAAATAGCAGAGATTCCTGGTCAGACATGTGATGATTGTCACTATCTATTTCTCCAGACTACAACCTATGTGTAAAAGTGCCTATCATCACAGTAGCTCAAATAACACACTATCAGTTCTGAAGTATAAATGTTCATGACCAAATGTATCAATGTCCTGAAAACTGGAGACCAGATAAATAACTAAAGACACACAGTGGGACTCTATGGTTGTCCTATGTGGGAATTACCTGGGAAGTTTAACCTTTCATTGGGCAATTCCTCTGCTTTGTGAATGTTTTCAACCCATGAGCAAGAGTAAGTGACTTTGGATAGTTCCGCAGTACTTGTTTTGCTAGTTACCCAAAAAACGTCAGAAGATAAAAACTTTGTCTGACATATAGGTAACTGCACAAGCCAGCCCCTCCCTCACACCCAACTCAAATCTAATACTCTGAATCTGACCAGACTTTACTCCAATTCCATGGTAACTATTTCCCTCTCTGCCCTCTTGACAACTGTCCTTCCAACCCAATTATATCTTCAACCACCCTCCCAGCCAAACACTACTAACCCCATTCCTGCCATGCACCCCTCTTTCTCACTGACTGCCAATCCTGACTTGACTCAACTACCTGCTCATTCACCCTCCCCATTTGTCCATCAGAACCAACCTCACTATCTATCTGTTTACCCATTTATGTGCTCTACTTATTCTATGTATTCTAGCCACCTTAAGCACCTTCCCACTCAGCCACTTATCCAACTATCCATTTACACAATTGACCACTGACTCATTCTCACATTCATTCACTCACCTATTCACTAACATTCATAATGAGCCTTTAAACTTAACATATGAGGGCTAGTGCCATAAAAGGAGCTTTCAATGTCTTCACCTGACACCATCCAGCTTTGATGGAATTCCCCGAGGGATGTGCACTCCGCATTTCTATAAGATTTGGATTGATAGACCTTAACATCAGGTCATAGGAAATTTTGTGCCCAGCAGCAATCTAACTCTCATTGCTGCTGCTGTGAAGATTTCGACCCAAGTGTAGGTTTCACTAGTCATTTGCACTCTGGTACTTTGTCTTCAAGTCCCCGTATTCTGCATTGTGAACACAAGAGGGCATTTACTTTCTGCATTACAATTAGTGAGAATCTTTTTTTTAAATCACGATTGGGAATTGTTTGCAATGTTACAGCAGAAAAAAAAAATCAGCAAGTCCATTTTGTTGAGCTACAGACTACCATGGAATACAATAGTTTTCTCTACCAATGGATATGCAATTGTTTTCCTAATGGCCAATTGAAAATAATGCAACTTTTCACTGGTCTTGATTATGCCACTTAGTAAACTGTCTCCGGCATGAATGCATCTGTAACTTGTCAGCTTTTAGAAAAAGTGCAAAATAAGTGTTTGTATTTGTGAGAAAAGTACATGCAAGGCAAAAGAATCTTGAAATACAATAGAAATTGGATTTTAGCAAGATCAAGACAATTTGTAAAATGATATCCTAAGAGTTGTTGCATTATTTTTTGCTTTTAAATTTGCTTCTTAGAAGTTATGAATAAGAGAGAAAACTCATTGTCAGAGAATCAGAATGAAAGCAGGTCAATGCACAAGCTGTGACTGGCATATTTTGTTCCAATGTGGGATTTTTATTTGATTGAAGTTGAAAAAAGCATTGAATTTTGTGCCATATATTGCTGTGATTAGTTTCAGTAACAGTCATGTTGAGTCCTGTTCTTTAACCTCTGCAGCTTGGAGCATTGTCACTGATTTAAAGCAACACCTGCCTATCACATTTAGAATTACTTTGCTTTGTCCCTATCTACCCTTGTGTTGTAAATATGTTTGGGAAAGCTGAAGTCATTTTATCGTAGTTGATGTTGAGTGGTGTTGATGGGTATATTCCTGTGAAGTGCTTTGGGATAGTTCAATATATTTATAGACGATGTGTTAATGCAAGTAGAGCAAAGGATATTTTGGTTTTTAATTTCATGAAGTACCTTGAAATAATACAGGTTTTGAGATTAGTTTGTAGAATGATTGTTGCTCTATTTTTTGGTATATTTAATTCTTAAATAAGCTCCCTTATTTATGTATATTTTTCAACATTTAGAGAAGCTCCATTTTGTATGAATTGCTCTGGCTTACCAAGCAATATTCTGATTAATCCAAAGACTGCAGTGGTTCAAGGAGGCAGCCTGCCACCACATCCTCCCGGGCAATTAGGGATGAGCTATAAATTACTGGCCCCACCAGTGACACACCACATCCCATGAATAACGTTTTTAAAAAGAGGGTAATGAATTCAGATTACATTTTTGAGACCTAGAGGCACACATGCTTTGGCCCCTCTCTTGAGAAGAGAAGCTCTGCAATGTTGAGTGCTTCCTTTAAAAACTGTGTGAAATTCATCTTTTCTCAGTCATGGCTGATCCATTTCTTGCAGTCCTTACCCCGTCACCTGTCTCCCTTTTAGATTGAGGCAGTTCTACTTATTCTTGATTTGCACTTAACTTGTGTTCAAAGGATCATCGTCTGCCATTTTTGCAAACTTCTAGCAGCATGACACAACCAAATACATCTTCCCTTTTCCCTTCTGAGCATTTCACAAGGCCTGTCCTCTCTGCAACATTCTGGTCCACTCTTCCATTCCTAGCATCACTCACTCCCCTTGGCATCTTTCCATGCAATTGCAAAAAGTGTAAACTTGCCCCTTTACCTCCTCCCTCCTCATCTTCCATTGTTTCAAACACCGTTCCCCACCCCAACGATTTACTTCTACATAAATCTAGACTGTATTCGCTTTTTGCAGTGCAGTCTCATCTGCATGGAGAGACCAACCATACCTTAATGGGTGACTGAGTTTTGTGGAACACCTTTGTTCCATCTGCAAGAATAACCTTTTGTTCACCTATCAGTTCAATGCACCATCTTGTTCTCATGCAGTGATCCTGCAAAGACCAACTCAAGCCAGATGACCAGCACCTCATTTCCTCTGCAGGCACTTTGCATCCTCCGGGATTTAAAAGTGAGTTCAACAACTTTAGACCATGAGATCTTCCCTCCATTTTAATTTCCCATAGAGAGTAGGAATAAATGGGTCATTCTTGCTTTGGCAGAATGTGACTAGTGAGGTACTGCAAGGGCAGTGCTTGAACCCAAGCTGTTCAAAATCTACATCAATGACTTGGACATGGGGATCAAATGTAATATTTTCAAATTTGTGAATGGTGAGTGGGAATATGTATTGTGAGGAAGATGTAAAGCAACTTTAGGAGGATTTGGATAGGCTTAGCAGCTGAAATTTAATATGGAAACATGCAAGATTATCCATTTTGGTAGGAGAAACAGATATGCAGTGTATTTTTTTAAATGGTAAGTGTTAGAAACGAAAATCGCTTCTCAATAATCGCTCTAGACAAATTCAGGAAAACAAAGTTTTATTAACAAGTCAAGTCTGCAGAGTCGGGCACCCTTAAAGAAAAGGCGCGCTGAGGCTTACAAAGTCTCCATTATATATAGCACAAGTCCCTCCTCTCCTTGGCTCCAACAAGCCATAAGGTTCACATTCTTAAAAACATCATTATTTTTATCACAAAGTCTGCAACAAAAGGCTCCAGAGTCTCCAAAGTTTGTTGTTTTTCTCACCCTGTAGTCTTATCAGTCAAAGGCTTTAATCTGAAACAGATGTCTCAAGTCGTTCCCCCATCCTGGAGTCTTATCAGTCAAGGACTCATCCTTCCCTGCTGTGTGAATGGCTTCATTAATCAAGAGCCTGCTTGTTTTTACTATCGCTCACAAATTGTCAGCATTCTGCACAATTTAAACTACTCTACTTTTGAGTATATAAAATGGTTGTTAGAAAAGAAACAAAAGTTTTGTCTTTTATTATAGATCAGTCTGTGGTCCAGGCACATCTTAAAGTTTAAACCGAAATTACCTCTCACAGTAAGAAGTTGGAAAGAGTGGGTATACAAAGGAAACGCAGTGTAAAGGCTAACCAAGGTGCAGCAAACTAATAGGAAAGTTAGTGGAATGTTTGCCTTTACTGCAAGGAGTACATGAGTAGTGAACTCTTGCTTCAATTGAATAGGATTTTGGTTAGATTGCAGCTGGAGTAAAGTTGTGCAATTTTAGTCCCCTTCTTTCAGAAAAGATATTACTGCCATTGAGGAAGTACAACCAAAGTTCACCAGACTGGTTTCCTGGATGGCAGGACTGTCATATGAACAGTGAAGGGGCAATTGAGGTGTACTGTCTCGGGTTGAAGAATGAAAGGGGATGCCATTGAATCTTTTAAAGCACTTCAAGGCATAGAGAGGTAGATGCAGGCAGAATTTTACCCCAAATGTTCAAAATGTTGACAAATGATGGGCTCGTGAATATCGTTTATCATAAGACTTTGCTTTCTTAGACCCGTTACAGACTTGTTAGCTTTGTTGTAAAAGTTGCTTCAAATGGGGCAGTTACCAACAAAGTAGATTGTGACATGTGTGCCTAAGTCTTAATAATTCACAATATTTGTTATTGTAGGCATGGTTTATAACGTGACATCATATTTAGAATATCACCCCGGAGGAGAGGAGGAGCTCATGAGAGGTGCAGGAGGTGATGGAACAGAATTATTTGATCAGGTGAGTTTGTTTAATTGGAGATTATTTTTGAAAACTTTTGGGATGCGAGCTTTGTTTTTTTTTTGTCAATCATTTTACTACATTTTGCAAACAAAATTTGAAACCCCACCTTTCAAATTGCAGTCTGATTTATCACTGTTATATTGCTAATTCAAATGCTCAATTGACGTAATGTTTCACTATTCTGGAGATTTTATGTCCTCTCCTCAATATGCTGTCCTGTCTTAACTAAATGAGCTTTAATGAACCAATCTGTTCCTGTTGTAATATTCAATGTGTAGGAGTTGCCATCTGCATTGAAAGTGCTGCTTGACAATCCAATGTTGATTACTTTTTGAATTAAAAAAAATTAAAATTGCCATGATAAAACATTCAAAGCTATTTCTATTTTATAAATTTGATGCAGTTAACCTCATAATGAAGTTTGTTTTTCTTTAGTTTTGTTTTATTTTGGTCTTGGCCAGCCAGACGCCATTGCTGCCTCAGCTCACAATCCCAAATGCATGTCTTATGACCCCAAATCATCATGTGACATCATCAGGGATCATGACTCATAGTTTGGGAACCCCATCATTACAGGGTCTGAGTCAGAAAGTGCTGAGTCAGACTATACTCGGGCAGTCCCACTGAATGCAACCCCGAGTAACAGCTCTGAATTCTAGTTTGATGTCCACTGGTTAAATATCCAAGTGGATTTAGGTGGTCATTGTATGTAGGTGAGAGCCATAAATCCTCCGGTCATGTAGGAACAACTAAACCGGTATGAAGATTATCAGGTTTTAGAGCATGCATTTTTGTAACGAGCAACAATCCTTCCAATGCTTCAAATTCGTCTTCTAAGTACCAGAAAGCAAATGCACTTTTCCATTTTTACCCCATTACAATCTGACAATATTATGACAAATTTAGTATTTTTGTACTATATTTTGAGGATATAGATAAATTTTGATTTAGAATCATAGAGATGTACAGCATGGAAACAGATCCTTTGGTCCAACATGTCCATGCCGACCAGATATCTGAATCTAATCTAGTCCTATTTGCCAGCACTTGGCCCATATCCCTCTAAATCCTTCCTATTCATATACCCATCCAAATGTCTTTTAAATGTTGTAATTGTACCAGCCTCCTCCACTTCCTCTGGCAGCTCATTCCATACACGCAACACCCTCTGCGTGAAAAAGTTGCCCCTTAGGTCTCTTTTCTATCTTTCCCCTCTCACCCTAAACCTATGCCCTCTAGTTCTGGACTCCCCCATCCCAGGGAAAAGGCCATGCCCCTTATGATTTTATATACCTCTATAAAGTCACCCCTTAGCCTCCGACACTCCAGGGAAAACGGTGCCCCAGTCTATTCAGCCTCTTCCTGTAGCTCAAATTCACCAATCCTGGAAACATCCTCGTAAATCTTTGCTGAATCCTTTCAAGTTTCAGTATGCTTTATTACAAATGTGGAGAATGCTGGAGAAACTCCACAAGTCTGGGAGTATTTGTGGAGACAGAAACAGAGTTGATGTTTTGAGTCTGGCATGATTCTTCTTCGGAAGAGTACGGTTCAAATATCTGAAAGTACAGTTCATTAATGGGAGATACTTGTCTTGAATAAGTACTCTCTCAGTACCAATGCACATAAAGTAATTAAGAGATCATTGATGGCTAGATCTGACTGCATTGCACTGTAGATTGGTACAAGCCCAGACCATATCACCTAATTTAATTTATGATCACTTGTCAGGGATAAATAATGTTTCTTATTATTTAAATTTGTTACAATTTGAGATCAGTGAGACTCACTAAGAGAATAAAGCCACAAAATTTCACAGTTTAGAACAAATGAAACTCTCCAACTCTGACGTCCTCAACAACTGCTCATGTCTATTCTTCTGAGACCAAGTTCCTTAAGATTTATGGAACTGCTCCAAGGCACCTAATTTCGGCTTTCATCAAACAGCTAGTTTCCCTAAGCTACTGCTGAATTTCTGTAAGCTTCAATCTTTCAAGCTGCATCAAGTAAATGCTGCATGTGGGCTTCCTTCAGCACACTCTCAGCTATGCTGAACTGTCAATGACTGAACTCTGACCCAGTTACTTAAAGTCTGCTAATGTGGCTGAAATTACATCTTTCACAAATTCAAGATGCAACAAACTTCCCAGCAACCACACTCGGATAAATTGAATCTGGAGAACATTTCTAATGCTCCACTCATCTCATTGACAACATAACCTTTTAGAGATACTTTAGCCCAACCTTTACTTAGGTTTATTGAAATCTTGACATTTGAGAATAGCAAATGTAAAGTCTAAGAAACAGGAGCAGTAGTAGACTGTTTAGTCCCTCACGCCAGCTGCACCATCCAATACAATTTGTTATGACCACTCTCGATATCCCCAATGAAAAAAAATCTGTTGATCTGTTTTGAATATACTGATGGGAACTTTCACAAGCTCTGTGACAGATAATTCCAAAACAAAATGATTATGTGCAGTAAAAGGTTAAGATGCAGGGCTCCTGTTTCTTTCTATAACAGCACCCCTGTTCTTGCTCTTCGTTGAGTGTTTTCATGTTCGTATCCTCTTCAAGATTCTATGATTTCTTTAGAAAAAATCAGCATTTTTCTTTTTTTGTAAACATTCTCCGGATATGGGTGTTCCTGACATTGATGCCATACATTGTCCATCCCTTGTTGTTATAAAAAGATAGTGCTGGACTTGTTTCTTTGTGTTTTGAATCATAGAATAGATTCATAGAATCTGATAGAGGCCATTTGACCCATCAAGCCTGTACCGACTCTCCGAACAGCATCTCGGCCAGATCCACCCGATCCACATAAACCCATGTTTACCATGGCTAACCTACACATCCCTGGACACTACAGGGCAATTTGCAATGGTGAATTCACCTAACCTGTTCATCTTTGGATTGTGAGAGGAAACCGGAGTACCTGGCAGAAACCCACACAGACATCGGGGAAAAATTGCAAACTCCACACAGTCACCCAAAGCTGGAATCAAACCCAAGTCCCTAGCACTGAGGCAGTAGTGCTACCCACTCTTTCCTTACTAGGTCACATGAAGGTCTAGTGAAGAGTCAGTCATATTATAGGCATTCCCTGAGTTACAAACAGGTTCCGTTCCTGACGAGTTACAGGAGTTGATTTGTACGCAAGTTGGAACACAAGTACATGATAAAATATCACATGTCCGATTGTCCCTAAAATTAACACTCATATGGGATCACATTCATAAATGCGAGTATTTGTAATTCAGGGACCACCTATACTGTAGTCAGGTACAGATCAAACTCTGTTAGGATGGCAGATTTGCTTCCCTAAAAGACATAAATGAACGGGATCAGGGAAAAAAAAACAATATTTTGTAGATTTAATTACCTGAAAATAACCTGTTCTAATCAAAACATGTAAATTTCAGCAAAAGTGAATTTACCTATCTTGCTCATCATGCAAATATTTAAACATTCACAGTAGCGTTACATTATACGTATAATAATGCAGTCGCTGCACTAATAATGTGTCTCCAATAGTCCCCTTTCAAAACAATGATTTCCTGAAACTACTCTATCCCAATTATACAACCATTAGCACTTGTTTTTTTTGTCAGACTACTCAACTGTAGAACCTTTTTAACGCCTCTTCAATTCTTTATGTAATTGGAGGTATGCAATCATAAGATAATACAGCACAAAGGAGGCTTTTTGGTACTTTGATAGAGCTATTCAATTAATCCTGTTTTCCTGCTCTTTCTCCATATCCTGGAAACATTTCTCCTCAAGTGTCTATCTAACTTTCTTCTGAGAATTCTCAGTTCTGAGGAGGGGTCACCGGACCTGAAATGTTAAGTCTGACTTCTCTCCTCAGATGCTGCCAGACCTTTTAAGCTTTTCCAGCAATTTCTGTTCTTGTTTCTTCTGACTATTGTTATCTTACCTGTGTCACTACCTTTTGAAGCCTGCACTCCAAATCACAGCAACTGTCTCTACATAAACCAACTTGGTACTGGTTTTGTCAATTGGCTTGCATTATCTATGTCTGTACTGCAAATAGCTTATTGTTATTTATTTTCTGAGAACCTTTCATAATTTTGAACCCTTCAGATTTCCTCGAAGCTTCTCCACCCTTTTTTAATTAATTGAATTCTCTTGTTTATCCTTCATCTGATATTATTCTAGTGAATCTCTTCTGTATTTTCTCCAACATCTTGATAACCTTCCTAATGTGTGATTTACAGACAAGAGGATCAATATTTTTAAATTCATTCACGTGATCCAGGCGCCTTTGGCCAGGCCAGCATTTTTTGCCCAAACTTAATATCCCAAAGAGCAGTTGAGGGTCAACCACATCGCTGTAGGTCTGGAATCACACGTGGGCCAGAGTGTATAATGGCAGATTTCCTTCCCAAAGAACCAATTGCAGTTTTACTGCAATTGACAGTGATTACAAGGTTCATCAAGCGCAAAGTGATCAAAATCTTCTTCATTCATGGGATGATGTTTTCCTTTTTAAGTATTCCAATGTCATCTGAAAATACTGGAAGAACATTTCTGAGAGCTCCTCTACCATGACTCCACTATTCTCTAGTGACCTGTGCAAGAAACCATTGGTGAAACACCATCGTTTGGAGAGCTGCAACATGCAAAAGATGCTTGAAAACAGCAAACCCTGTGGTTACAATTATATTCCTGCTGAGATCTTCAAAGCTTGTCAGTCTTTGTTAATCAAACTCCATGGAATCATCCTGTAGTTTTGGGAGGAAAAGGAAAATCCTCCTTTAGGAATGTGACAATTGTAATTATATTCAAGAGAAGAGATCAATCTTGCTGTGAAAAGTATTGAGGTATTTCATTCTTATGCATAGCAAGATTAGTGATTAACCTGTACTGTCTGTGCGTCTGTTTAATGCATCATGAAAGCCTCACTTTGTTCTCAAGTAGAGCCTGCTTCTTCAGAAATTTAAAATAAACTCACTCCACACAGTCCATGTTATCTCTTCAAACAACTCCAACATTTTGGACAAAATTTTCCTTCATCAAATCCATTTTGATTCAGTCTACATTTTCCGTATGACTATTAATTCTATTCGCTAATAATTGTTTCTTGAAATTCCCCCACCTCTGAAGTTAACTGACTGGTCTATAATTGTAGGGTGGACTTCTACAATCCTTTTGAAAATTAACATAATGTTTGTAATTCTCCAGTCTGCCAGCACCACCCTGAATCCAGAGAAAATTGAAATGTTATTGTTAGTGCCTATGCAATTTCCACTCTTCCTTCCTTCTAAATCCTTGGATGCATCTCATCCAATCCCTTAACAACTCTAAGTGCCAACAGCTTATTCAGTACTGCCTCCTCATTAATTTTAAACCTTTCTAATATGTGTGTTTCCTCCCCTATCATCATGGTCTGGGAAGCATCTATATCATATGTAAGGTATTAATTAAACTCCTTGGCCATGCTTTTTGCCTCTAAGTGTGAATCCATGTTTTTGGCCCTACTTCTCCTTTTACTATTAATGTGCATATACAGATGGTCTTGGCTACAAACGGGTTCTGTTCATGAGTATGTCTGGAAGTCAATTTGCACGTAATTTGGAACACAGTACTGTGTAAAATATCCATTTGTAAGTACAATGCAATGTTCATGTCTGTTCCCTAAAATTAATGCTAATATGGGATCTCGTTTGTAAGTGTAGACATTTGTAAGCTGGGACCACCTGTAGAAGACTTTTTGATTTCCTTTTGTGTTAACTACCAGTTTTTTCATAATCTCCCTTTGCTTCTGCTGTTTTTTTTTCATCTCCCTTCTGCACCTTCCATATTCAGCTTCTTCTCAACTGTATTTACAGCCTGATACCTTGCATTCGAGTCAGCAGGGATATGTTAACAGTCTGTCTAACTTGCTGGTCATTTCTTTAGGAAGTGAAAGAGAGAGTTGATGTGGGAAGGCTGTTAATGTGGTGGATATGGACTTCCAAAAGGTATTGCTTACAGTGCCAACAGCAGAATTGTGAGGAAATGTATTGGTCATGGAATTAAAGGGAGAGTAGTAACATAGATACCAAGTTAGCTGAGGGATAGGAAACAGAGACTCATCAGGCTGAATGTTGGTTTGTGGTGGAATTCCACAGGTGTTTGACCTTTATTTCTCCTGATAAATGTTAATAATTTAGACCTTGGTATGTATCAGATAATGCTGAAGTCTGTGGACAACTCAAAATTTAGGAGAATTGTAAACTGTGAGGAGGGTTGCATAGAACTTCAAACGGATGTTGAACCTTGGTGTGGATGGATAAGTGACAGATGAAGTTTATTGCAGAGAGGTGAGAGGTGATGCATGAGAAGTCCAAAGAACATTAAAAGATAGTATAAAATAAAGGGTAGTATTCTAAGCGTTGTGTAGCAGCAAAGAGACTTTGAATTTTGCTAAAAGCAAAGGCAAAATGTAATTTCTGAGTGAGGCATCAAAGGCAAGGCAAAGGAAAGATGCTTTGCGTATTCAAGTAGGTGCAATGTGAGTCGGAACAAAAAAAAGAAAGTGAAGAACAACGAGATGCACTGTGTTCTGCACATGAGATGTGTGCCTGTCCCTGCACACAAAGTGGCCTGGCAGCAACAGGGTTATGTATGATGTCAGTGAGTTCCAAAGTGCAGTATTGAAGTAGTGGAACAGCATTCTAAGTGAGTTGGAGATCTGTGATGTGATCTAGCTGATGCTTGTCCAATGCCAACCTTCATGGATTAAGGATGTCGGCAATTGCTGCTCATGGAGTGTGCCGTGAGATATTGGAAAATTCCGAACAAGGTGGAGGTCTGAAGAAGGCGCTGACAAGCTGCAGCTGCCAGGAACCCATACAGACTTTCATGTGGAGAACTGTGGCTGTCTATTTTCTGTCCACTTCCTGGGAAAATAACAAACTGCATATATGTAAAGTGGAAGTGGTAATAATGAAATTTTAATGCATGCACATAGGCTCCTCATCACTCACTAATGGCATTTTTAATCTAACCTGTAAAACCTTACTCACAAAATTAGACTACTCTTTCTTGATTGTGAGAATCTAATTTTTCTGTTCTTGCTTTATTTTCCCAACTGACACCTCGTTACCCATGTCATTCAGCAATGAGGAAAATTTCACCTATATTTTCTGTGTATTTACAGGAGTTTTTGTATTTGCTTAAATATTCTGTGGAAAAATTCTTGCAAGCCCGAGCAAACCAACTGACGTGATTATTTTCTTCATATTTCAGATTCATAGTTGGGTTAACTACGAATCTATGCTGAAGGAATGCCTTGTGGGAAGAATGGCTTCAAGACCTAAAACTGTCTCTGAAGGTAGATTCTAATTTTCTTACTGTATGAAAAAGTGAACCAACCTCAAAGTAAAGCCATGGCGTAAAAAAGTAAAGTAGCAAAGAAAGTAAGTGTCCCATTGACTGTAACTTCAAGAGCAGGTCAGGCAGTTGGAATCCTCCACTGAGGAAGTTACCTCCTGACTCTCCAAAAGGTGTCTACTGTCTACAAGGTGTAAGCAAGGTGATGTAATACTCCACACTTGGCTGGATGCAGATCCAACAACAGTGAAGAAACTCAATACCATCCAGAACAAAGCAGTCCACTTGATTAGCATCACATCCACAAACATTTACTCAGTGCAACACTGACATTCACTTGGAGCAGTGTGTGTCATCGTCAAGGTGCACTGTCACAATTCACCACAGTTCCTTTGACAGCACCTTTTAAATCTGTGACCTTTATCATCCAGAAGTACAATGGCAGTTGATACATGGGAACACCATCGGTTGCATGTCCCCATCCAAGCCATCACCATCCTGACTATTGACTTTCTAGGTCAAAATCCTGGAACTGCCTCTATAATGGCATAGTGGATCCGCCTTCATCAAATGGACTGCAGTAGTTCAAGAAGGCAGCTCACCACCTTCTCAAAGGAAAATTAGAATGGACAGTAAGTGTTGACCTAGCCAGTGATGCCCATTTTTAAAATATGGTATTCATGTTACTGTGCATTTTACATATCTGGGTCTATTTGTATTGTATAAGATTTGCTACTGACATGCGCGAGCAGCAAAGACAGCATCACAACTTGCAGCTGAGTATGTATTCTAAACTGTGAGCATGTTTAGTCCATTAAAATTGTAATAATTATCAAAGAAAGGGTAACCACTGGATATCCCCAAATGCTTTACTGTCACGTGACTCCTTTTGAAGTGCAGTCACTATTATAATGTAAGAAATACAGCAACTAATTTGCACACAATGCACTTCCACAACCAAACAATGTGATTAGTCAGATAATGTTTCTTGTTGTATTGATTGAGGGATAAATCTTACCCACACTACCAATAATAAAGCTGCTCATCAGTAAGAAGGTTGTTTTTCCTTCTCAATACTTTTTACCTTAACCATCTTACTGGCATTACAGTTTGGCCAGAATACCTAGCTACAATGTGTTAATTACACTATTGATTTATTCTTTTAAACTAATTTATTTTTTGCCATCTGGTTAATACTTTTATTGGAGATATGGGAGCTTGAAGTAGAGAGGATGCATTAGTGGTTGAATGCGAGTTTGCATCACAGTCAAAACTTAGATATTCTTTCAACTGTGAACAGATTCATTAAATGTCCTTACTGACAACGGTCCAGCAAAACAGTCTATTATTGAAGGAACTAATGATCTCTGTATGTCCACAAATGTTGTGATAAATATGTTGTTTACTGTATGCATTGTACATGTTTCTTATTGGCTGGTTACGATAGATTTTTGGCTTTATAAAGGTTGTACAAAATGCCAGAATGCTAGCTATTCTTTCCTTCTCCACATTTTTAATGTATTTTCTAACTGTCTATGAACCTCTACTTCCCCTCTCTCTTCCATACTCTGTACTCTGCATGTACTTTGCATGGCATCTGTTCCCCCTATTCTTTACCCCTCACCCCTTCAATATTAAACTTGTTGCTTTGATGGGCATGGCAGAAGGCTAAACTGCTAAAACATTTATTTCAGCATTTCAGACAGGAGACAAAGAACTAATACTATTTTAGAAGATGAGCCTCGGAAAACTAAGTTCATTGTTCTCGACAAGCTAGATTGGAGGGTTAGTAATGAAACCTATCTGATCCTCCTGATTGCAGGAAGAAAAATCAATTATGTCACGTGAACATGTTGAAAGGATATCATCACAGGAAAGGTGATGAGAAAGAGCAATTTTTAAGATTAGTGAAGGTTGACAGAGACACTGATTGAGGTAGAAGAAAAAATAATCAGTTCACAAAGCAAACCTACAATTTGAGTAGCCAAAATGAAAACACTGTGACATTTTGATATGGTGTTCTCAGATTTGGGGAAGGGTAATGGGAAGATCTTTTAAGTTTACTTCTGAAGAATCAGGAAATTTGAAAGAGACACCTAGATGTACAAAGTTAGCCAGAAATGTTGTGGACATAGAGGGGTGGGCTTAATGCTGATTAAACAACATCATTATCCGTTAAACCAGATGAGCAAGCTCATGTGGAAATGGAGATTCAATATATGCTGGAAAATTGCTTGATTGAACCTACCCGCTTGATAGTTCAACTAGCTTCTTCTCAATGTAATGAAAACTAAATGCAGTAATAAAAACAAATTCCTACCCAATTCCTTGATTAGAAGATTAGAAGATCAACAGAATTGGCAGTGTCTCTTTCTTTGTGAAAGCTTACCTGCTGAAGACGTGCTGATAACATGTCACCAGTTTTAAAGCTGAAAAAATATTCTGCTTTGTTCCATTTGCTACTTTGGAATCAATTTGGCTAAAAGTGAATTTACAAAAGCAAGAAAAATTTACCTCTGACATATTGTGGGGCAAAAGGAAATACTGCCAAGATTGGCAAACATGAAGGCTCTGATTGAATCCCCTACTCCAAAACATGAACAGAAACCATGAGATTTTTAGGAAAGTCTAGGTTTTTTTGGAAATTTGTGCCTAACTTCAACACAATAGCTATCCATTTGTTGTGGAAATAGGCAACAGCAGTATGGTCAGATTGCCAAGTAATCTTTGAAAAGCTGGAAGTAATCCCAATAAATGAATCAGTGTTGGTCATCCTGTCTTCACTAAACTTTTTAAAAGGTGCTAGTGACTTGGGGGAAGACAAATTGTATTAAACAGAGAAGCCACAGGTGTATTTTTCTGAAAAATTAAAACCATATCAGAGAAAAGGCAAAAAAGAAATGTTGGTATTATATTTGGCTATTTTGAAGCTTATGTACAGCAGGGTTGCAATGAAAAAAAAAATCCATACTGATTGTAATTACTGAACTGTTTAAAACGCAAAATATGAGATTGTCCAGATGAGTTTACTTATTCTACCATTCGGTGTAAAGGTTGTTCACGTTACTGTAAGGATAAGTGTAAGTGGACATGGTGTCTAGAATGTAAAACTGGTGAAATAAGTTATGATTTAAAAGAACAGTGACAAAGATCATATAGACTTAGATAAAGGATGAATAGATATAAATCTCTTGTTGTCTGTGTCATATACCTTGTGATAAAATATTTATTGGTAGTGTCAAGACCACTCTTATTTTTGAACCATGGACAAAAAATTGAGAAAAGATGCAGCTTTAAACCAAGGAAATTGTGAAAGAAGATTTACAGTTTTAAAACGCATTACTTGAATTTATTTATATCTACAATATTGACTTATTTAAATAGTGAGGTTGGATACTGGACCACATTGGCTGCTATACGGGGCAGTTTTGCTCAGAGACTATCCTTTTGATTTTTGATCCTTTCCACAATCACTTGATGAAGGACTGGCACTTTGAAAGCTAGTGCTTCCAATTAAACCTGTTGGACTATAACCTGGTGTTGTCTGATTTTTAAATTTATCCTTTGAATAGTTTTCAGTTGACCAGTTGTGTGGTTTCAAGACAGATCAGCATATTAACAGCTTATTGATTGATTGCTTGGCAAGTAGCTAAAGCCTTGTATGTGGACCATATCACTCCAAACATTTCTTATTCATGTATTATCCAAATGCCTTTTAAACATTGTAAAGATTATGAGCTCAATTTAGAGTCAGGTAGGAAGCCAAAATTATAAATGGTGTGGTCTTGGTCAGTGTCTCGGGAATGGGATAGAGTCAGCAGTCTGCAAATGGAGTTTGCTCATATTTAATTTTACAAGCGGCCCTTCATTGTATGCTTCATTATTTCAACATATAGCAGCTTTGTGTTATTGTGTTGTTTCCGTCACCTATCAACAGTGGATAGTATGAGACCAGTAGATCTATTGAGTGTGTTTACTCAGCTACGTTATATCTAAATAGTATGATCAGCAATGCTCCTGCCTACTTACAGCCATGAAATCTCTTGAAGCAGCAAGAAACATTAAATAAAAAATAATTTGAGGATCATTCAAGGAAAACAACATAATTTTAAGAAATTCTTTCCTTATCACTTTTTCCAGATTTTGTTTCCAGAATTAATTTAAACTGTTGTCTTACAGCAATAATGTACAATGTCAATTTTCTGTATGTCATTACGTTGCTTATGAATATATGAATAATTTTATCTTTCTTTTTCCCTCCAAAGCTATTGAGAATCAGTCTGGTTTAAAAGCACCAAAGCAAAAGTTACTAAATGGTATGTGAAAAAAAAACTTGTCCCCAAACACAAGAATCATCAGTTCATCATTTTATGTTGTGCTTAATAAAGTCCTATATTCAGATTTGATATTGTTACCCCAAACTGACATTTCTGACAGCATAATGCAAGCCTTGTGATTAGTGGTATTTTCCAGAAATAACTAATTGAATTCTTTTTTCTTACTCTCAAATTCTTCTGAATTGTTTGCATAAGAATTTAAATTAAAATTTCAAATGCTTCAATCAATAAATATATATGGGGATTTTTAAAAAAACAGGTATTGGGTTTGTGCTCAGGAACATAGAAAAAAGGTGCTTCATAGGCCTGCTTTGCCATTCAACTATATTTGTTTTATTTACTAATAAGAAGTGGTCCCTTGTTGCCAATAAAGCAAGCATTGCCCTCATCCCATGAATGAATAAAAGAAAACCTCTCTGCAATATTCCTTTTGTGTTCCCATATTCCATGATGCCATTAGTATCTAGAAATGTAACTGACTTTGCCTTGAACATACTTATAGATTGACCCTGCACAACCCTTTAGAGGAGAGAACTCCAAAGTTTTACCACTTCCTCAGTGAATACATTCTTCCACATTTTAGTCCAAGCTTGTTTGCCCCATATTCTGACACTATATCCCTGAGTTCAAGATACTGTAACCAGGGGAAATATCCTTCCTGTAGTTACCATGTCTAACTCTAAGAGTTTTGTACACTTCATTCATTCACTTCCCCTTCTAAATGAATTCTGGAGATTATAGGCCCAGTCGTCGTCTTCTCTGTTCACAGGCAAATCCTGCTTTCCCAGGAATTAGAGTCCATTATTAAGGTTGAGAATGTAGAGTACTTGGAAATGCATGATATGATAGGGCTGATAGGGCTGACACGGCTAAAAAAGACAAGAGCTCACTGTGTTAGGGGAAGTTACTGGCATGGATATAGGATTGGTCAACTTGCAGAAGGCAGAAAGTGGGGATAAAGGGCTTGTCATATGAGGAGCAGTTCAGAACTCTGGTTTGTACTCTGAGTTTTGAAAAATGAGGGTGAAACTGATTGAAATTTTCAGCTACTGAGAGACCTGAATAGAGTGAATGTGGACAAGATATTTCCATTAGTAGGACAGACCAGGACCCGAGGGCACAGCTTCAGAGTAAAGGGATGACTCTTTAGAATTGAGATGAGGAATTTCTTCAGCCAGAGGGTGCTGAATCTGTGGAGCCCATTGTCGAAGAAGGCTGTGGAGACAAAGTCATTGAGTGTTTTTAAGACAGAGGTAGGTTATACATTAGTAAGGGGACTAAAGATTATGGGGAGAAGACTGGAGAATGAGTTTGAGAAACATATCAGCTGTGATCAAATGGCAGAGCAGATTTGATGGGTCGAATGGCCTAATTCTGCACCAATATCTTATTATCTTATGGAGTCTTTGTTGCATTTCCTCTAAGAAAAATGTTTATTCCTCAGGTAAAAAGACCAAAACTTTACACAACACTCGTACAATCTCAACAAGGCTCTGTTGATTCACATTTTTCATAAGACAAAGGAAAAGAGAATTCTGATAATGTTTTGACCTGGCTGCTGGCGTGTGGGCATTGCTGGGTGGCCAACCCTAATTTCCCATTGGCTTCTTGAATTTCTGCGATCATTTAGTGTAGAAAGACCCACGTTGCTGTTAGGGAGGGAGTTCTAGCATTTTGACTCAGCAACTCTAACAGAATTGTTATATTTACAAGTCAGGATGGTGAGCAACTTGGAGAGGAACTTGTGGTGTTGATTTTCCCATGTATTTGCTGCTCTTTTTCTTCTAGATGATGATAGTTTTGGGTTTGGAAATTGGTTCCAAGGAGCCATGCTGAATTTATCCAGTTTACATTGTAAATGCTGCTGAATGTGGGTAGTGGCAAGAATGAGTATTTGTGGCATGGTGTCAATCAATCAAGCTACTTTGTCCTGGATATTGTCAAGCTTCTTGATTATTATTGCAACCACGCTCATCCGGACATATGGCCACCATTATGCAATATTCCAGACTTCTACCTGGTGGGCAGGCATTAGGGAGTCAGGAGGTGAGTTACTCTCAGCAGGAACAGCAACAATGTAGTAAATGGCTAGCCCTGTTCAGTTTCTGGTCAATGATAACCTCTAGGATGTTAATGGGAGTATTCAATGATGATAATTCCATTGATTGTCAGGGGGTGATTGCTAGATTCTCTTCTGTTAGTGATTGCCTGGCATTTACATGGTACAAATGTTACTTACCACTTGTCAGCTCAAACCAGGATGTTGTTCATATCTTGCCATATTGGGTCATGAACTGCTACAGTACCTAAGGACTCGCAAATGGTACTGAACATTATGCAATCATCAGCGAACATCGTCACTTCTGACATTGTTATGGAGGGAAGGTCATTGATGATAGTGAGTGGGCCTAGGACACTTCCCTGAGGAACTCCCTTTGAGGTGGCCTGGCGCTGCAATTACTGACCTTCAAGAATCACAATTGTCATCCTTTATGCTTGGTATGACTAACTACTGAAGAGTTTCCCCCTTACTTCCATTCCTCTAATTTTGCTAGGGATCCACAATGCATATTCAGTCAAATGTGGCCTTAATGTCGAATTCTGCAGCATGTTTTGGAGTACAAGTCTTCAATGCTACGATCGAAATGTAGTCAGGGCCTGTAGCCCTTGCAGTATCCCTTGCCTCTTGCCATTTCTAGATATCACATGGAGTGAACCAAATTGGCTGAAGACTGGCATTTCTGATGCTGGGGATATCTAGAGGATGCCAAAATAGATCATAGAATCAGACAGTACAGAAAAGGACTTATGGCCATCGAGTCTGCAGTGCTAAAAAAAACACTACCATTAGTATTACAACTACTCAACATACATTAGTCCCACTTTACCAGTCTAGACCCATTGGCCTGAATGGTATGTCATTTCAAATGCTCATGCAAGTACTTTTTAAATGTTGTGAGGTTACCTACCTTAGCTACCCGCCCAGGCAATGCATTCCAAAATTTTGAGGAAATGTTTTTCCACCAATCCCATCTAAATCTCCTGCCTTTCACTTTAGAAGTGTGTCCCTTTGTTCTTGAGCCTTCGACTGTTCACCCTGTAAATGTGCCTTTAAAATCTTGTACACCTCGCTTAGGTCGCCCTTCCAACTTCTCTGCTCTAAACAAACCAACCTGAGCTTATCCATAGTTGAAATGTTCCATCTCAGTCAACATCCTAGTGAATCACATTTGCACTCCTCCAGTGCAACTACATCCTTCCTCTCGTGCACACAGTACTCTGCAATGTCTGAACCAATGTTCTGAGCAGCTCCAACATAACCTCGCTGCTCTCAAGTCTATGAGTCACTTATTAAAGATAAGAATCCTAACTACCCTATTGTCTGTCCTTCTTCAGAGATTTGTGGAAAAGCACCCCAAGATCCTGTGTTCCTCTGAGCATCCTGCATTCATTTGAGTAGTCCCTCATCTTGTTGCTTCTTCCTAAGTGCATAACCTCATTTATATCAAAATAAAATTCCAGTGTTAAATTCCATCAACTGCTCAGCAGTTTTGGCTAAAGATAGTTACAAGTGCTTCAGCCTATCTCTTACACAGATGTCCCCAGCTCTCCCGTAACTGAGGATAAGGATATTTGATTGATTTGATTTATTGTCAGTGTACCTAAGTACAGTGAAAAGCTTTGTTTGCAAGCAGTACAGGCAGATCATAGTAACCAAGGACATACAGGTCATAGGGTGAAACAAAACTTGGACAGAGTAAGACATACAGGTTACACCACACAGGACGTGTGCAAAGCAAGATCAATATTAACAAGATCAACATTATTTGAAGTTAGAGAATGCATTCATCAGTCTAATAATGACAGGGAATAAAGTGTTCTTGAACCTGCTGGTGCATATGTTCAAGCTTCTGTATCTTCTGCCTGATGGAAGAGGTTGTGGGTGAACATCGCCGGGGTGGGATGGGTCTTTGATGTTGGCAGCCTGTCTGCAGCAACTAGAGATGTAAATGGAGTCTAAGTATGGAAAGTTGGCTTTTATGATGATCTGGGCTGTGCACACAACCTTATATAGTTTTTAATGGTCCTGGATGGAGCAATTGTCATACCAGGCCACCATGCACCCAGGCAGTATGCTTTCTATGATGCATCTGTAAAATTTGGTGATGGTACTTCTGCATATGCCGAATTTCCTGAGCCACCTGAGGAAGAAGAGACATTGTTGGGTCTTCTTGACCCTTGCATCTACATGAAAAATCGAGGAATAGGTTGTCTGTTATTGTCACTCCTAGGAGTTTGAAGCTCTCGGTTCTGTCAACCTCTGCTCCGTTGATGTATATGAGGGTGTGTGCTTTTCCTTTTTTTTTCTCAAGTCAATGATCAGTTCTTTATTTTTGTCGACATTGAGAGAGAGAGAGAGAGGTTGTTATCATTGCACCTCATCATCAAGCCCTCTATTTCCTTTCTATATTCTGACTCGTCGTTATTTGATATCCGTCCTACCCTGGAGGTGTCATCAACCAACTTTTCGATGGCGATCGTTTGGAATTAGCTACGGGGTGTACATTGGAGTACAGTGGAGATTTGCAAACACATCCTTGGGGTCTCAAGTGTTGAGTGTTATTGTGGAGAAGCTGCTGTTGTTTATCTTCACTGATTGTGGTCTATGGATCAAGAAGCTGAGGATCCAGTTGCAGAGGGTGGAGCTGAGACCTAGGTTTCGGAGCTTTGAGATCAATCTGGAATGGATAATGGAATGAAGATGAAGCTGTATTTGATGAGCAGGAGTCTGATGTAGGTGTCCTTGTTATCTACTTGTTCCGAGATGCATGTGTGGCGAGGGAAATGCTGTCTGCTGTGGACCTATTACATTGGTAGGCAAATTGCAGGGGATTGAGGCAGACTGGGAGACTAGAGTTGAGGTGGACCATGACCAGCCTCTCAAAGTACTTCATGATTCTGGAGGTCAGAGCCACTGGGCAGTAGTCATTAAGGCATGTTGCATGTGCTTTCTTAGTTACTGGGATGATGGTGGTCTTCTTGAAGCTGGTGGGGACTTAGGCTTGGAGGAGTGAGAGGTTGTAGATGTCAGTGAATATCTCTGCCAGCTGGTCCTCACAAGGCCTAAGTGCATGACTGGGGATTCCATCCAGGCATGTCGCTTTCCTTGGGTTGACTCCCAGGAAGACTAATCTTCCATCTGCAGCGGTGATGGAGGGAACAGGCCAGTCTGGGGCAGTCGTGACGGGTGATACCACGCAGCTGGCATTCTGCTCAAACTGAGCATAGAAAGCTTTGAGCGCATCAGGGAGGGATGTGTCTTTTTCTGCTATCTCACTGTTCTTCATTTTGTATCCCATTATTGTTGTTTAGGCCTTGCCACAGGCAGCAGGAGTCTATATGGTTGGTTTCAGCCTCGATTTGGTCAGGTACTGCCTCTTGGCATTTCTGATGGCTTTGCGGAAGTCGATTCTTGATTTTCCTTATAGGTCTGGATTGTCTAACTTGATTGTTGTACATCTGGTCTTCAGTAGGGAGTGAATTTTCCAGTTCATCCAAGGTTTCCATTTGGGGAACACCTGAATTGACCGCTTTGGCATGTAGTCCTCCACACGTTTGCTGATGAAGCCTGTGATAGTGGTGGCATACTCATGTAGGTTTTCTGCTGAGTACTTGAATTCAGTCCAGTCCACCAATTCCAAGCTGTCCCAGAAACACTTTCCTACTGCCTCAGACCTGCATTGTATTTCTTCTGTGAAGGATCCACATGTTTCAATTACAAATTGTAATTTGAGAGGAGGAATACGGTGTTGTGATTTGATTTTCCGAAGTGTGGATGGGGAATGGAGAGGTAGGCGTCCTTTGTTGTGTTTAGGTGTTCCAGGATGTTCGGTCCTCTAGTGAGGCAGGAGATGTGTTGGTGGTACTTTGGCAACTCCCTCTTGTGGGTTAACTTGGTGGAAGTGACAATGAGTAAGGCCTTAGTGAATTTTGTCTCCAAAATATTTGTAACAATTTGTGGAACCTTTTCCTCCAGTAAGTATTTTATTTCCACTACCATTCATAATTAAATGTGACAAGACAGAAATCACTTAGTTATGTCTATCACAGTGTTTGGTATGCTTTCCTTTATTGGTCAGAGTATTGAGTACAGGAGTTGGGAGGTCAGGTTGCAGCTGTACAGGACATTGGTTAGGCCACTGTTGGAATATTGCATGCAATTCTGGTCTCCTTCCTATCAGAAAGATGTTGTGAAACTTGAAAGGGTTCAGAAAAAAATTACAAGGATGTTGCCAGGGTTGGAAGATTTGAGCTATAGGGAGAGGCTGAACAGGCTGGGGCTGTTTTCCCTGGAGCGTCGGAGGCTGAGGGGTGACCTTAGAGATTTACAAAATTATGAGGGGCATGGATAGGATAAATAGACAAAGTCTTTTCCCTGGGATCGGGGAGTCAGAACTAGAGGGCATAGGTTTAGGGTGAGAGGGGAAAGATGTAGGAGATACCTAAGGGGCAATGTTTTCACGCAGAAGGTGGTACGTGTATGGAATGAGCTGCCAGAGGACATGGTGGAGGCTGATAAAATTGCAACATTTAAGAGGCATTTGGATTGGTATATGAATAGGAAGGGTTTGGAGGGATATGGGCTGGGTATTGGCAGGTAGGACTAGATTAGGTTGGGATATCTGGTCGGCATGGACAGGTTTGACTGAAGAGTCTGTTTCCATGCTATACATCTCTATGACTCTATGACCTGTTGTTTTGTATTTGGCATTCAGGTAGTCCAATGATGTAGCTTCGCAAGATTGACACCTCATTTTTAAGTATGTCTGGTGCTGTTCCTGGCATGCTGTCCTGCACTCTTCTTAAAACCAGGGTTGATGGTATTGGCAGTGTGGGTGATAAATCAGGTCACAAGGCTACAAATTGCATTGGAGCTAGCTTCTGCTGCTACTGTTGATAGGTCACATGGATACCCTGTTTGGTGATAGTGCCACACAACATGAAGGAAGATATTTCCAATCTGAGGGCAAGATTTGTCTGAACAAGGACTGCGTTGGTTACTTTAAAGGAAACATCACAGACAGATGCATCTGCAGACGAATGCTATTTCCAGATTTTTATTGAATTCAAATTTGACCATCTCCCGTAATGGGTTTTGAAGCCGGGTCCCCAGAATATTACCACTAGATACCTTATTATCACAATATCATCAGTATGTAGCCAGCAGCTGGAAATATGATGTAATAATCGCCATGTAAGTGAAGAATAGTTGGAGAGTCCCTGTGATTAATTTTTAATTTCTTTGTTTAAAGCCTTTTACAATGGAGCTACAAGATGCATCTTTTACCCTGAGTATTAGTAGTAAATCGGTTTCCCTCACTAGCTCATCAAAATCTTCTAAATTTGCCATATATGATAGGACAAAACAAAACTGTACATGTCAGACATCTGAAATGAAGTAAAAAAAGGTGGAAACTCTCGAGCATCAATGAAGAGATCAGAAGTTGCAGAGCTTCTGCCAGTTCTGATTAAAGGCCATTGACCTGAAAATTAGGGACAGTTTTAGCTCCAAAATGGTTGAGTTTTGTTCAAGTGGGAGGTTAATAATTCTAAAACAGGATCAACCCACCTTGAACTTAGTCACTTCCAGTTTTAAAATCCGCAAGATGTGACGCAGCTTGGAGGTTAAAGGAGGGAAGTGAAAATAATTTAATTGTCTTCATTTTAGCTATATTTCTACATTTAACTCTTGTTGGCAGGTTTTCTCAAGTTCTAAAACATCTGGTAGCTAAAAGTAGAGTAACAGCAATTGATCCATAAGGAAGGAGTTCTTCAAAGCCAACAAGCTACACCGTAATCTTTCTCACACCCCTCACCATCATTTATTTCCCTCTTCTAACCACCAACCTCTCCCCATCATCTCCTAACTGCCACCTTTGGTTCCACATCTGGTCCTGTTGCCTGGTTCCACAATAATGTATTTAGATTCTAAAATTACCATTAAATCACTCAGTTGAATCAAAACTGCTCCAACCTTTTCCTAATGGGTTATAGCAGTTCAAGACAGTGGATCACTGCCACCTCTTCAAGGGCTATTAATGATGAAAATAAATACTATCCTTGCCAGCAATGCCCAGATCCTGTGAATGAATTTTGAAAAGAAATCTCCAGGTATTGGTGTCACCTGGAACAGTTTGATCATTGGACTTACTGACAGTGATTATGCTATTTGACAAGTTTGCCCATAGGTTGTTAACTTTGGCACTCACATAAGCTGAGTGTTTATGATGCTTTCTGTCTCATTCACTAAGCCACTTGACTAATTTGCCTAACTGCAAGTGAATTTTGCTGACTTTTAGATATTTTCTAATGAACCCGTTCAGAGAAGTTATTGCATACTTCTGGAGCAGAGGGACTTGAACCCAAGCCTCATCAGAGGTAGGGACACTACCACTGTCCCACAAGAGCTGCTTGCCACCGCCCCCCCCCCCCCCCCTTGATATTTATGGGTAATGGGTAGAGTTACCTCAAAATTGTATTAGATGTCCTTTCCAGAAATACACCAAGCAACTAATCATCTACTCATGAAGTGATTTATGTTATGAACAAAATGTCTGTTACTACCCATTAGGGTAGTGCACCATAAACTGAGCTGTGCTATTCCCAGAGTTGTGCCAAATATTAACTTTCTTTTTTAAAAGTATGCACTGATGCCTAATTTACCAACTCTCAGACCAAGGTAGATGGAAAGCACAGAGCTGGTTTCCGTTCTGAACAAAGATTATAATGTACTACGAGTAATTACACTATAGCTACAGATAAATAGAACTGTTTATGGTTTAAATCGGTATATCATTGGTATATAACAGTACCCCCAAAGCTCTCATCCTGTTAAAAGCTCCCCAGCACAGGTACACACGCACACGCATGTGCACACATACATGTATATGGAGGTGGAACAACTGGAAAGTCAGTTCTGTGGCCTTTGCCTCATATTCTCTGAATGCCTCTACTGGTTTGTAAGATGTCCGGAGTAGATAGTTCGCTTGTAAAATGTCTCTATTCATTATTTCAAAAGTTACAGCTTACTATAAGTACAACAGGAAAGGTAATTGTTTACTTTATATTTAAACTGAGTGTTTTACAGCAGAGAACAGGTAGATTCTGCTGGGGAGAACAACTGCACACACTTGTGTATCTTCCCCTCTCTCTGTGTCAATATCTTTGTTACTTGTTTCCAGTTATACCTTACTCAGTTAGCTGAGAACCAGTCAGCTTCAAATGTTACAACTACTGGCTTTAGAATATCGCTAAGTTGCAGGTACCGACAACCACCAAAAGAGTTCACGAAACATATCAAATTCCTTGTTGTGAAATTATGCAGCCATCCTGGTAAATCCTTATTTTTGAAAGCAGTTAGTTCTAATTTGAATCCACAGTTTTTAGAAACATAAAAGTAAAAACACGTTATCCCAACAGGTTAGAGGAATTATGGAAACCTACTTTGGAATTGACAGGCATCACAATCTCTTGGAAATCTAGAGCATAATGTGATTGTAAGATGTCATTTTTAAACAGCACTCTGCTTTATATAGACCATATATTTTTGTAATTCAAAATGATTTTCACAGGTACAGGTAATCTAGGTGGGTTTGAAAAACAATCAAAAAATGTCCCCCTAAGGTAAGTGTTTTTGTTCTTTTGTTTGTGTGTGAATCGATACTGTCTTGGCTGTTTTATGTCTTAATGTGTCTATCCATATAGCTTCAATACTTATATCTTTTTGAAAAATAGTTGTTAGTAACGTTAATGGATAAATAAATGAGCAGAATAACCAGCTTTGCATTCATTTCTCTAATACATCAACCTAAGATATTAACAAGTACATTTTAAAGAACTTGGTTGCTCTGTTCATGTAACAAACACAAATGATGCACTAATCGTTAAACTGTACAATTTAATGTCAAAGAGGAGACTGTTTGGTCCATTCCTCGTACAATGCCCTCTGGAAAAACTCTCCAATTTGGAATGTTGTTTTGCTCTTCCCTAGTATTTTAAAGATTTCTTTGCAGATAATTATCCCCATGATTTTCAGACGCTGGCATGGATTGTGCATCCACTGCTGTTTACATAAGAACAGCAGAAGCCCAATCAGCCCCTCGAGCCTGTTCCACTATTCAATGAGATCATGGCTAATATGTGGCCTAACTGTGTATACCTGCCTTTGGTGCATGCCCGTTTGATATCTTTGCTTAACAAAAAGTTATCTATCTTAGATATAAAATTAGCAACTGATCTAGAATTAACTGCCATTTGTTCCTAGTAGTCATGTGTGTAGAAAATCCCAGATTCTCTCTTTGTTTTTTTTGATTACTTACAGTGTGGAAACAGGCCCTTCAGCCCAACAAGTCCACACCGACCCACCAAAGCGCAACCCACCCAGACCCATTCCCCAACATTTACCCCTTCACCTAACACTATGGGCAATTTAGCATGGCCACTTTACCTAACCTGCACATTTTTGGATTATGGGAGGAAATCGGAGCACCCGGAGGAAACCCACGCAGACACGGGGAGAATGTGCAAACTCCACACAGTCAGTCGCCTGTGTGGAATTGAACCCGGGTCTCTGGTGCTGTGAGGCAGCAGTGCTAAGCACTGTGCCACCCGTTCTTTTATCGATCTTAAATTTATGCTCTTAAATTGCAGAATCTCTGACCCCTGTAAATTGCTTCTTTTTCTGTTTTTATTTAACTATGGAAAATGTCAATGCTTATCTCAATTTTTGCTTCACCTTCTTTGCTCTTATTTTTTCTTGTTTGTCTTTTAATTAAAGTCTTTCATCCTTTGTGTCATCTTTGAATCCTTTGTGTATCCTTCTAATAGCTTTTACAGAGTTCCTAAATTAAAATGTCCAGTTTTGAGCATAGAATTCTAATTGGTCCCTTCCAGTGGGTAGTATTGGATTTAGTATTCACCTGCTGAGCTGCCATTAAGTCATTTCAGGTCTCTTCACTGCTCATGGTCCTTGGAAACTATAAGATAGTCTGTGGAAATTGTAACAGGAAATGTGCTTATGATATAATGTGAATTACGCAATATTGAACTCTGCACAGTAAATTGTAGAATTTAACCTTCAGTTACATGTCTCCCAAAGTTTTTCATGATACTAGAAATATTTTGTATGTTACTATTCAATATCTGGCAATAGAGTGAGTAGTGCAAAGGTGTAGGACTTCTATTTTCGGGCCTAGTAAGAAGGTGCCTTTGTACTCTGTAGCTCGTAGATAGAGTAGATTCTAACACTCAAAGTTTAACAGGACAAAGCAACCTCCTTGACTGGCATACCATCCACTCCCTGAGTGAAAATCCTGGAACTCTTGTCCCAGCAATTCTGTGGGTATCTCTAAATCTCAAGGACCGCAGTAAAATAAGAAGAGAGCTCACCGGCATCTTCTCCAGAGAATTTAGAGATCTGCAATAAATGCTAGCTGAGCCCGGAACACTCATATCCCATAAATAACAAAAAGACATAGCACTTGAAGTATGGTCTAACTAGGGCTTCATATAGCTATAGTATAATAACATGAGATTATGACTTATGGAATTAGACAATATGGATTGACAATTGTTTTACAAAAATAATTTATGTGCTCAAGACATTTCACAGGACGATTATAAATCAAGTCTAATATCTAGGCACAGAAGCAGGTATTAGATTGGATGATCAAAATCTTTAGTCAAATAAATAGAGTTTAAGGAGTGTTTTAAAGGAAGAATGCTTGGTAAAGAGAAGTAGGGAGGGTATTCTTAATCTTGGAGCCGAGGTGATTGAAGAAGTGGTCACCAATGGTAGAGTAATTGAAATCAGGCATACACAACACCAGAATTAGAGAGCACGGATATCTCAGAGAGTTACAGGGCCGAGATGGTGCAAGGCCTAGGTTGACAGTTTAAAAACAAGTGTAAGAATTTTAAGTTATGTGACTAGAAACCAATGAAGGCCAACAAGAACAAAGATATTAGGAGACAGGGTTTGGTTTTCATCACCAATTTATCACGAGTCCTCATTCAGACCATTGCTATTTGCTACTAATAGGAAAGGGCGAAAGGAAGAAAGGAAATTAAGATAATACTTATCATGAGAAAAGTGGTGCTAGGGACACTAATGGGACCAAAGGTTGATAAGTCCCCTGGACCACATGGAATGCATGCTGGAATACTGAAAGAAATACCTACAGAGATTGTGGATACACTACTAATAATCTTCCAAAAATCCTTAGATTTTGGATCAATCCCAGAGGACTGGAAGCTGCCAATGCAACATTTTTATTCAAAAGTTAGGGGGGACTGCTGGACAAAACAAAAAAGTGCGAGTTACTATAAGCCAGCAAGCTTAACCTCTTGGGAAAATGTTAGGGTTCATTATAATGCATGTAATAGCAGACCATTTAGAAATATTTGATATGACGAAGCAGAGTGAGTACTGCTTCATGAAGGTAAATCATGCCTTGTAATTTTATTAGAATTCTTTGAGGAGGTAACAAGCCTGATAAAGGGAAAACTGTGGATGTAATATATTTGCATTTTCAGAAAGCATTAGGCTACTTAATAAGATAAAAGATCACAGTGTTGGAAGTTATATACTAGCATAGATAGGGTTTAACTAAATAGTAAAGATGAAGTTTGGATATGGTGTTGCATTTTTAGGATGTCAACCTGTAACTAGTGGAGTGCCTGAGGGGATCAGTGCTGAGTCGAAATTATTTACAGTATGTTTATAATTTGGACAAGGAAAGTGAATGTACTATACCCAGGTTTATGAATGGTATAAAAATGGGCGGGAAGGCAAGTTAATTCTTGTGATATGGGTAAGGACTGAAGTGGGTAAATATGCCATCTTCGCTAAAGTACAAATGTGCCTTTAACACTTTACCCTTTACTCCTTGATGACCTACAACAATGGCTTGCCACAATGTAGATTTCAAATTTATCTGTTCTCTATTGTTTAGTATCTTGTATCTTTCTGCTGAGTCTCCTGTATCAACTTGTTCACGTGAAAGGTCTCATTTCACTAGTATCACCTGTACAATTCTTTTGAGCTAAAGAATGTTGTTTCAGTTTGGTGATGAAAATGTATTTTATATGCTGAATTGAAAAGGTGTTGTCATCCAACTCAAATTCTCTCTTTTAAACAATTTCACCAGACATGAATGGTTTCAGACAGAGGATACAATCACAGTTGTTATATACACCAAACAAAAGGTATGTATTCAAAAATAAAACCACTTCTAGAACTAACTTTAGGTAGACTAATGGGTAATCTTAGCTGGCTGTAATAGTGTTGCTTATCACAGACATGTCAAGAAATCTGTAGGATGCGAGGGAAAAGAGGAGTATCTCAGACTTTGAATAATTCTGAAGGAGACTTTAACTTGACAATTAAGCAGCTGTCATCTTTTTGAAATTGAACATTAAAATATTTAAAAGGATATGCAAATATTCAGTAAATTAAGCCTTCAAAGAGATTTTGACAAATCATAACATTGGTCTTCATTTGAGATCTGTAGTGTTTCTCTCAGCAAATTATGGCAGATTGGTTCTCACTTTGTTGTCTTTTTAGTAATCCTTCCACACAGAGTTTTAAAACTAATTCTAGTATTTTAAAATTTGTGAATCCGAAGTTCGATAACTTTGAAAGAATTTGTGCTACATTTGAAATCAATCTTTTATTAGCACCTCATCGTCTTTCACTGTCTACTTCAAATTATCTGTGTTTAAATACATGTACACACAATGCTCTTAAAGATTATACTTGTTTCATTTAACTTTTCTGGACAATAACATACTTATTTTGATTTTAATTGCCCCTGAACCCAAGTCTTATTTTCCGAAGTGGTTACTTCTGTTGCTTCCTTATTTTTGAATATGAAATGCGAGCATCAGTTGAAGACTTCTCGAACATTCGGAGCAGATTTTCTTTGATTCATTCTTTGAATATATTTTAAAAATAACTTTTTTTATCTTCAACAAGGTCAAAAGCTGGGAATCCTGCAGCAATTGACTTACCTTCAGACTCCCCAAAGCCTGTCCACAATCTACAAGGCCCAAGTTAGGAGTGTGAGGGAATACTCTCCATTTGTTGAATGACTGCCGCTCTAACAACACTCAATAAGCATGGGAGGTGGGCTTGCCTCAGCCTGTGCAGAAAGTAGAGACGCTGATGGGCTTTCTTGGCTATGGAGTTGGTGTTGAGGGTCCAGGTGAGAATCTCCACTAGGTGTATGCCAAGAAGTTTGGTGCTCTTCACGATCTCCACGGGGGAGCGTCAATGTCCAGCAGAAAGTGGTCGCTCTGTGCCCTCCTGAAGTCAACAACCATCTCTTCCGTTTTGTCCAGGTTCAGAGACAGATTGTTGGCTCTGCACCAGTCTATTAGCCGCTGCACCTCTTCTCTGTATGCTGGCTCGTCGGTCAGTGCTGATGAGACCCACTATAGTTGTAGTGAACTTGATGTGATTCGACCTGTGCATTGCTGCACAGTCATGTGTCAGCAGGGTGAACAGCAGTGGACTGAGCACTAAAACCTGGGAGCCCATGCTCAGTATGATGGTGTTGGAGAAGCTGTTCCCAATCTGGACTGACTGAGGTCTCCCAGTCAGGAAGTCCTGGATCCAGTTACAAAGAAAGGTATTTAGGCCCAGCAGACGTGGCTTTCCAATCAGGTGCTGTGGAGCGATTGTGTTAAATGCAGAACTGAAGTCTATGAACAGTAGTTTCACATAGGTGCCTTCCTTCTCCATTTGGGTAAGGGCCAGATGGAGGGTGGTGGAAATGGCATCATCTATTGAGCAGTTTGATCAATACGTGAACTGCAGGGTTTCTAGTGATGGGGGCAGTAGGGTCTTCATATGCATCATCACGAGCCTCTTGAAGCACTTCATGATGATGGGTGTTAGCGCAACTGGGCGGTAGTCATTGAGACAGGGTGCTGAAGATTTCTTCGGCATGGGGATAATGGTAGTGGCCTTGAAGCATGTTGGAATTATGGCGCAGCTCAGGGAGATGTTAAAGATGTCCATTGGAATATCCACCAGTACTCAGAGCATCCTATGAACACTATTATCTGGTCCAGCAGCCTTGTGTGGGTTGACTCTGCATAGGGTTTTCCTCATGTCAGCTGTGGTAAGACACAGCACCTGGTCATTACGAGGGGGCATGGACTTCCTCACTGCCATGTCATTTCATGCCCTCAAACCATGCATAAAAGTTGTTCAACTCACCTGGGAGGGAAGCATCACCAGCACAAGCAGGCAATGCTGTTCTGTGGTTGGTGATGTCCTGGATGCAATTCTATATGCTTCATGTATCGCCGCTGACATGAAAGTGACTGTGTATTCTCTGTGCGTATGCACACTTTGCCTTTTTGATGGCCTAAGTCAGGTTGGCTCTCACTGATGTTAGGGCCGCCTTGTCATCTGCTCTGAAGGCAGAATCATGGGTCCTCAGCAGCACACACACACCTTTGCAGTCATTAACGGCTCCTGGTTGGGGTGAGAAGTAATGGTCTTGGACACAGTGATGTTGTCAATAACTTGCTAATGTAGCAAATTCCTGATGCCGTGTACTCCTCTAAGTTGATGGGTTCGCCATTGGTTGCCGCCTCCTTGCCAGTCAGTGCGCTCAAAACAGTCTTGAAGAGCAGAATGGCTCCTGCCAGCCAGATTTTCACCTGCTTCAGAATTGGTTTGACGCGTCTGATGAGCAGTCTGTATACTGGGATTAGCATAACAGAGACGTGGTCTGAGGAGCCGAGGTGGGGCTGGGGCTCTGCCCTGTAAACGCTGGGGATGTTTGTGTAAACCAGATCCAGCATGTTCTCCCCTCTTGTTGCAAAGTCCACATGCTGATGGAATTTAGGGAGCACAGTCTTGAGATTCACATGGTTGAAATCTCCAGCAATAATAAACAGAAAGTCAGGATGTGTGTTCTGCAGTCCACTAATAACCCCATACAGTTCACAGAGTGCTTTTTTAGCATTAGCACAGGGAGGAATATACACCCCATCAAGAAGGACGGCAGTGAATTCCTGTGGTCAATAAAATGGTCTGCATCTAACAGTCATGAACTTCACTAGTGATGAGCAGTAATTGGAGACTAACATGGAGTCTTTGCACCATTTTCGTGTTGATGTGGACACACAGACCCCTCCTCCCACACCCTGAGCCTTACCGCACAGAGCTGCATTTCTGTCGGCGCAAAACAAGACAAGCCCATCTAGCTGGATGGCAGTGTCCAGAACTCTGTTGCTGAGCCATGTTTCCGTGAAAACAAGGACACAGCAATCTCTAAACTCATGCTGAGACACCAGCCGCAGTCAGATGCAGTCCAGTTTGTTGTCCAGGGATCAGACTTTGGAGAGCAGAATGGATGGGAGAGCTGGCTGGCTAGGGTTTGTTCTAAACCTAGCACAAACTTCTGCATGCTTACCATGCTTACACCATCTTAAACACCACTTCAGATGACTCAACACCTGGCCACCGCCTTCAGGCAAGGCCACAGACTGGAGGCCTGGTCTCCGAAGCAAACTGAGATCGCGTAGCTCCTGCCGTAGCTACACAGGCAGATTGTACCATACAAATGCACCAGGGTAGCAGAATAGAGTGCAGAATATGTGTTACAGCTGCTTGGAAGGTGCAGAGAGAGAGATCAACATTGACGTTTGAGGGGTCCATTCAAATGTCTGATAGCAGCAGGGAAGAAGCTGTACTTGAATCTGTTTGTATGCGTATTCAAACATGTATATCTTCTCCCCAACAGAAGAGAGTGGAAGAGAATATAACCAGGGTGGGAGGGGATCTTTGATTCTGTTGGTTGCTTTCCCGAAGCAGTGGTAAGTATAAGTGAAGTCAATGGATGGATGGCTGGTTTGCTTGATGGACTGGGCTCTGTTCGTCACTCTCTGTAGTTTCTTGTGATCTTAGGAACAGCAGTTGCTGTACCACACTGACACATCCAGAAAGGATGCTTTTGATTATGCATCTATAAAATTTGGTAAGATTCTTTATGAACATGATGAATTTCCTTAATTTCCTGAAGATGGAGAAATATTGATGTGCTTTCTTGACTGTTGCGTCAACGTGGATGGACCAGGACAGATTGTTGCTGATCATCACTCCCAGGAACTTGACGCTTTTGACCATCTCCACCTCAGCACTGTTGATGCAGACAGGGGCATGCCCTCCACTCCACCTCCTGAAGTCAATGGCCAGCTCCTTCATTTTGTTGCAATTGATGGAGAGATTGTTGTTTTGACAACATGCCACTAAGCACTCAATCTCTTTCCTGTATTCTATCTTGTATTCTATCTTGTCTAAAGGTGGTGTTATCAGCAAACTTGTAAATGGAGTTGGGGCGGGCTTTGGCCACAGTTGAGTGTAGAAGGAATATAGTAGGGGGCTGAATACACATCCTTGCAGCCCCCAGTGTTGAGGATTATTGTGGAGGAGGTGTTGTTGCCTATTCTTACTGATTGTGGTTTATAGATCAGGAAGTTGAGGATCCAGTTACAGAGGTGATATCTTGCCTTATCTTTACCCAAGCCTAAATGACATAATCAGATTGGGTGGAGCTCTTAGTAGTTTTCACTTTCAATTCTTACAGAACCATTAACTTCTCCAATATATCACTGCCAAGCTTTTATGCAAAAATTAAAAATTATGTATTCATAATGTATATTTAACACTCCCCCATATCTCCTTATATCTCTGACCTCTCATATTCAGGGAGTCCAGAGATTTCACAATTCTTCCAGAACACATTCTCTTCAGAATTAGAAGTTACAAGGTCTTTGGCTTCTCGACTGTTGACTGTGATAGTTTTGTATAGTTTTTTAGACTGCTATTATCATCCTAATCGGTCATCAATGGGTAATTGTCATGCAATACGATCAAGTTCCTGTAGTTCCTCAAAGAATTAATGAGTTAATCTGCATAACTACTTGCTATAACAGATTTCTCTCTTATCTCTCAATAAACTTTGAAGACATACAAACTCTCTTTGAAAAATAATAAATTTCACTATAATGGGAATTATAATTTGTTGTATTTCTATATTCAAATTGTGAGACAATCAATCGGTAATGAATTTTCAAATTTTTTATATCACAATCATCCTTGATGCTAAAGGTCTATCCTTAAATGAAACAAGCATGTTTAATCACAAAGAGATCCAAATAAAAATTGATTTTTTTTCATATTCTTATAGCTCTTCATATCACCAGGCATTACCCATTGAGGATCTGCAATAATTTCTTGGATCAAGCACCCCTTTTTTTTGTAACTGTCTGACAACAGGTGAATTTCACAATCGTGGTTACTTTGGAAAGCTCTTTTTTAATATTTCATTTACAGCAGCAATGTCAATCCTCAAACTTTACTCAATGACACCCTCTATTTAATGCATGTCGTCCCAGAAAGAGCAATTATTCACATAACATTCTATGGGCGAACTTTCTTCAGATTGTCCTTTGCATAGAGTTTCCTTGAAAACATTGAATAAATTCATCGATCTATTTGTAACTTCTTGCATCAATGTTTCAGCAGCAAAGATACTGTTAATTTCCCTTATTTTGTTAGCTTCCAAGTGCAATAGGCAACGTGCATTGTTCTCTATCAACAAGAATATGATAATCTTTGCCATATTTGACTAATAATTGAAATGATCTTAAAATGATGATTCATATCTTCTGGGACTCCCAAGGCAAGAAACATGTGTGTGCATTTATCTGAATTTGATTTCTTTAATGCTTAATTTTATCCTTAAGGCTTCTTCAACAGTAGCATGTTTCTGTTTGATATTGGTTTACAAAACATCACAAACGGCATTGGATTTAGTCCATGTACACAAACAGTTTAACTGTCAAATCAAACTTCTTAACAGGTCTGTTTCTTCTCAGAATACCAAATCATCTTTCTGTGAGGGTCTGACCCAATTTACAGGCATGTGTTTTACAATTATCAAATAAGATTGTTGATTCAAAGTGTTGTGAAGGTGCAAGGGGTAGTGTACCTTTTAAGAGAGTTAAAAGCTAGCAGAAATACCTGACACAGCACCAAGTGTTCTGAACAAGGTAACAATGCAACATTTGGTCAAACAGCTAGATTAGCTGAGTTGCCTGGAGCCAAAAATAATCAAATTTGGCCAATCAGTTTAAATTATGCCCCAAGTTACCAAATTCCAATCTAGTTTGAATTTAGTATTTTGACAATATTAACACCAATGAAATGATCCGATGCTTTGGGGTATAAAACTGAAAAAAAATTGAATAGTTGGAGGAGAACTGCCAAGCCACCAACATATACAGACAGCCTGGAGAATAGCTCTCTTAAAGGTACCTTTATTTATCAGTGACCTGTGAAACAGAAATCCCTAAGAAGAAGAAAACAGAGGAAGATACAAAGGGAAGATTTGACGGCTGGCTTGTTTTGAAATTTGAATTTTTTGGTAAATCTTAATCGGGGGTTTTATTGGACCAGTATTAGAGAAGGGACAGTAAAAGATAGGTTAGAGAACAGAGTTGTAAATAGTTGTTAGTTAATATTTGATGTTAGACTTAAAGAATACAGTCCTTAAATTTTTTTGTACTTTAAATAGTGACTTTTGGGATAATGTTTGCCTCTCAAATTTTAACAAATTATAGCACGGGTAAAATCATTTCTGTGTTGCAGGTTTAAATTAGCAAGGAGGTGGGGGGGGGGGGTGTTACCCTGTGCCATAACAGTTTGGGGACTCGTCCAGGATTTGAACTGTTTCAGACAAATTTGAATAGATTTGGGGGTACCAAAAACCCCAGCAGATTTAAACACTTGCAGATTCGTGTTCTGTGTCTTTCAATAAAATATAAGTGAGACAATTTGTTTAATTTCGGTGACTTGTAGTTGATTAAATTAAAAGTGAGAGGGATGACTCTTAAAATTGTTAGAGATTCTGGGATTTGAAGATGATTCTCTAATTTGCCAAGAAGATTTAGAAGGAAAGAAAAAGGCCATACTTTTAGAATTAGGAAATAAGTTAAATTTGGGTTTAACCAAGGACAAAAGTAAAGCTGAAATTGTAAGGGAATTACTCAAAACACTTAGGTGTGTCAGAGAAACAGACAAGTGCAGTAGAGGTAGAAAAACTTAAATTACAATTGAGGAAAATGGAGTTAGAGATAAACCGAGGGAAGGAGAGAGAGAAGAAAAAGAGAGAGAGAGCGAAGAGAAGGAGACAGGAAAAAGAAAAAGAGAGAAGGTTCTCAGCTGAGCAAAAAGAGAGGGAATTTGAACTTGAGAAGTTGCAACTTAATCAGCAAAGTTCAAGTTAACCGGATGGAGATTAAAATAGATTGTAGTGATATATACAAGTATGTCAAAATTCTGCCACATTTTGAGGAGAAAGATGTTGAAGCTTTCTTTATTTCATTTGGAAAAATTGGCTAGGCAGATGGAGTTGTCCAGGGATTTATGGGTAATGCTAGTTCAGACTTAAGTGATAGCCAGAACTAGTGAGGTATTTGCCGCACTGTCAAATGAGGAGTCAAGAGATAATGAAGAGGTTAAACAGGCGATTTCAAGTGCTTATGAATTGATACTAGAAGCATATAGACAGCTTTAAGAAACATAAAGGAAGAACTAAGTCAGACTTATGTTTAGTTCGAAAGAATTAAACATAGTCATTTGATTGTTTAATGTGCGTGCTTTAAAAATAGATAGGACCCTTGAGGCTCTAAGAGAAATTATTCTGCTGGAGGAGTTCAAAAACGCACTTCCAGAGCTGATCGGCTCGGGTTTTTTCTAAGCCTAGCACGAACGTCTGCAAGCTTACCACGTTTCCACCACCTCATACTCTGCTTCCTCAACACCCAGCTACTGGCATCAGGCGAGGCCAAGGACTGGGGACCTGGTCTCTGCAGCAAGTTGAGAACTCCTCCACACTTAGTGTACTTCCGCCTCCTCACACACCACTTCCGATGTTTAAAGACCCAACATCAGGCGAGGCCAAGGACTGGAGACCTGATCTTTGAAGCAAACCGAGATCCCATAGATCGGAGGCTGAATGTCCTGGACCACTGAAGTGATCCTCAACTAGGAAAGAATTTCCTTGTGTGTTGATCATTGTGTGGTTCCATTCATCCATTGTCGTAATGTCTGCATGGTCTCGCCAATACACTATGCCTGGGGCATCCTTGCCAGCATCGTATAAGGTAGACAGCATTGTCTGAGTCACGTGAGTACTTGCCACATACATGTTGTGTGGTCTTCCCATGTGTGACGGTAATGTCCATGTCAATGATCTGACATGACCTGCAGAGGTTGCTGTGGCAGGGTTTTGTGGTGTTGTGATCAATGTTATCCTGAAGGCTACATATTACGCTGCGTTCAAAGTTCTGTTTAAGATTTGGCCGTTGTTTGAAGGTGAGAAGTGGAGGCATAAGGAAGATTATAGCGAGGTATTGATAGTCATCAATGATGTGTTGAAGGCTGCGAAGAGCATGGCATAGTTTCTCCACTCCCGAGAAATACTGAACGACAAAGGGTATCCTATTGGTCATATCCTGTGTCTGTCTTCTGAGGACGTCATTATGGTTTTTCGCTGTAGCATGATGGAATTGGCAATCAACGAGCTGAGCATCATATCCTGTTCTTATGAGGGCATCCTCCATCCAAGCAGGTCCTGTGTATGCATAACGCTTGTCTGTAGGGGATGACTGTATAAATATATTTAGGATGGAAGCTTGAGAAGTGTTGCATCAGGAGATTATCCGTAGGCTTGCGGTAGAGTGTGGTCCTGAGGTCTCCATCTTTGATGAAGATGTGTGTGTCCAAGAAGGGTACTGATTCTAAAGAGTAGTCCATGGTAAGTCTGATAGGTGAAACTTGTTGATATCACTATGTCATTTACTCAGTGATTTCTCACCAAAGGAAGAAAATGTAATAAATGTGAATGGTGTATAGTGCTGTTTAGAAGTCCCGCGTAGTGAAGAAATCTTATTTGAACTTGTGCGTGAAAATGTTCGCATTTTGGGGTACAGATTTGTTCCCCATGGCTGTACTGTGTGTCTGAATGAAGAACTGGTTGTCAAAGGTGAAGACGTTGCAGTCGAAAATGAAGCATATTAGTTGTTGGATGGTGTCTGGAAATTGGCAGTTGTTGATATTGAGTACTCATGCTGTTGTAGTGTTGCCACCATTGTGGGGGATGCTGGCATCGAGTCATAGAGATGTACAGCATGGAAACAGACCCTTCGGTCCAACACGTTCATGCCGACCAGATATCCCAACCCAATCTAGTCCCACCTGTCAGCACCCGGCCCATATCCCTCCAAACCCTTCCTATTCATATACCCATCCAAATGCTTCTTAAATGTTGCAATTGTACCAGCCTCCTCCACATCCTCTGGCAGCTCATTCCACACACGTACCACCTTCTGCGTGAAAACATTGCCCCTTAGGTCTCTTTTATATCTTTCCCCTCTCAACCTAAACCTATGCCCTCTAGTTCTGGACTCCCCGGTCCCAGGGAAAAGACTTTTCCTATTTATCCTATCCATGCCTCTCATAATTTTGTAAACCTTTATAAGGTCATGCCTCAGCCTCCGACGCTCCAGGGAAAACAGCCTCAGCCTGTTTAGCCTCTCCCTGTAGCTCAGATCCTCCAACCCTGGCAACATCCTTGTAAATCTTTTCTGAACCCTTTCATGTTTCAGAACATCTTTCCGATAGGAAGGAGACCAGAATTGCACGCAATATTCCAACAGTGGCCGAACCAATGTCCTGTACAGCCGCAACATGACGTCCCAACTCCTGTACTTAATACTCTGACAAATAAAGGAAAGCATACCAAACGCCTTCTTCATTATCCTATCTACCTGCGACTCCACTTTCAAGGAGCTATGAACCTGCACTCCAAGGTCTGTTTGTTCAGCAACACTCCCTAGGACCTTATCATTAAGTATGTAAGTCCTGCTAAGATTTGCTTTCCCAAAATGAAGCACCTCGCATTTATCTGAATTAAACTCCATCTGCCACTTCTCA
>NC_057712.1:103095741-103135587 GCF_004010195.1 Chiloscyllium plagiosum | reverse complement strand
ATTCTCTCCCTAGTTACCCTTTTGTCCTTAATATATTTGTAAAAACCCTTTGGATTCTCCTTAATTCTATTTGCCAAAGCTATCTCATGTCCCCGTTTTGCCCTCCTGATTTCCCTCTTAAGTATACTTAAGTGAAGTGGGCGGCACGGTAAGTAAGTGAAGTGGGGGCACGGTGGCACAGTGGTTAGCACTGCTGCTTCACAGTGCCAGAGACCCGGGTTCAATTCCCGCCTCAGGTGACTGACTGTGTGGAGTTTGCACATTCTCCCCGTGTCTGCGTGGGTTTCCTCCGGGTGCTCCGGTTTCCTCCCACAGTCCAAAAATGTGCAGGTTAGGTGAATTGGCCATGCTAAATTGCCCGTAGTGTTAGGTGAAGGGGTAAATGTAGGGGAATGGGTCGGTGTGGACTTGTTGGGCCGAAGGGCCTGTTTCCACACTGTAAGTAATCTAATCTAATCTAATCTAATCTATACTCTTCTAAAGATTCATTCGATCTATCTTGTCTATACCTGATATATGCTTCCTTTTTCTTAACCGAACCCTTAATTTCTTTAGTCATCCAGCCTTCCCTTTCACCCTGACAGGAATATACTTTCTCTGGATTCTTGTTATCTCATTGTGACAAGGAGTATTCCTGATTCGATTGGTCCGTGGGTGCTGAGTTTCTACAGGAAATCCGTGGTGTCATGACAGAAGCTGAGGGTTCTTCTTACAATATGTTTCAGACCTTGAGTAGAAGAGTTGGGAGGTTATGTTGCAGCTGTACAGGACATTGATTAGGCCACTTTTGGAATATTGCATGCAATTCTGGAAGGATGTTGTGAAACCTGAAAGGGTTCAGAAAATATTTACAAGGATGTTGCCAGTGTTGGAGGATTTGAACGCTCAGGAGAGGCTGAATAGACTTGGGGCTGTTTTCCCTGGAGTGTCTTGGCTGAGGGTTGACCTTACAGAAGTTTATAAAATCATGAAAGGTATGAATAGGATAAATAGACAAGGTCTTTTCCCTGGGGTGGGGGTGGGGGGAGTCCAGAAGTAAAGGGCATAGTTTAGGGTGAGAGGGGAAAGATATAAAAGAGATCTGAGGGGCAACTTTTTCACACACAGGGTGGTGCTGTGTGGAATGAGCTGCCAGAGGAAGTGGTGAAGGCTGGTACAATGATAGCATTTACAAGGCATCTGGATGGGCATATGAATAGGAAGGGTTTAGAGGGATATGGGCCAAGTACTGGCAAATGGGACTACATTAGGTTAGGATATCTGGTCAGCATGGACAAGTTGGACCAAAGGGTCTGTTTCCCTGCTGTACATCTCTATGACTCTATGACCTGATACGACGGAAGGTCCAGGTGTGTTGGCTTTGTGAATCTTTGGATGGTAGTAGAAGTCTCCGCTGTGGGAAGTATGGCAGATGAGAGTGTGTAGGGTACTTGAAGGGCTGGTCAGTCTGTTTAGTTCACGGATATGTTCTCTGGTTGGATCAGCAAATAGTTGTCGGTAGTGTCCTGGTTCCTCAGTTATCTGTACAGGTCTTTGCTGTAGTCTGCTCTATTCTGTATAACAATGACTCCTTCTTTGTTGGTTTGATGACAATGTTCTGATTGGTCTTGAGAGCCCAATGGCCATGCATCATGGTCGAGTGATGTTTTGCATCCCCCATGCGTGTGGCTGATGAATCTGGAGCTTGTGTGTGTCCTGACGGTTTGAACATACATGTCGAGCTTCGGGCAGTAGCTCTGACTGAGTTCAGTGTAACTTCTCATGTTGCCATTCCAGCTCTCTGTCAACTCTTCCGGTCCAATTGCTGTCTCAGTGGACTCACTGCTGACATCTTGGGGTTTACGGAAGAATTCCCAGAGTCTCATTCTCCTGATGAATTCCTCTGTCTGTCACAAGACCAATGGGGTCCATTTTGGTGGTGGGGCAGAATATTACCAGACCTCAACTTCCCCATCTCAGTCACTTGTCTGGTCCTTCCCCCTCAGTTTACAACAGCCCGTACCACTTTAGCCTTCCGTCTTCTTTCTACCATTTTACTTTAGCCCTATAGCTGCTCATCTATCTTCCATTTCTGACTCTTTCAACCCAAACCCCCCTCACTAAAACATCTCAATCTCCTATTATTGCAATCACCAGCTTAAACTTTGCACTAAGTAGTCTTAGCATAGTCTTAACAAACTCCATGCCACTGCTTTAGTTCCCTCGAAATGGAAGATCACACCACTTGCCTAGTGCAAGGAAAATGCACATCAGTGCTGAGACACAGAGCAGGTATGGAATCTGAGGAAATATTCTTGGAGGACGTGGGCAGAAGTGAAGGAACAGTGAAGCCCTTGATTCCTACCCTCCCAGAATACACCAGCATGCAATTTATCTCTTCCTGTCCTGGTGCATTTTGCCTCTGACCTAGACAAATATTTTAGCTGTTTCTAATGGGAAAGAAGCCACAGGTTCTAGCAGCAGTGGAGTGAGATATCTGGTCTACAGAGCACGGCAGAAAAAATTATGAAACTTAAAAATGTCTGATCATTTGTTTCTCCTGAAGCAGTTCTCCACCAGTGCTTATTCTGACTGCTTGGTTAAGAGCCAGGCCAAATGAATGCATTGCTTCAACAGGGGTTCATTTTTGACAACTGAAGTAGATTGTTCACTTTGCTTAATTTTATATTTTTGTGGTTGCAATATATTATTTCTATAATCAATTTTGTCAAAGCCTCACTTTCTGTAGACAAGCTTAAGATATAGAGTCAAACAGCATGGAAACAGGCCCTTTGGCCCAAAATGGTCTATGCCGGCCAAAATGTCCATCCATGCCAACCCCCTTTCCCTGCACTTGACCCATATCCTTCTAAACCTTTCCTGTCCATATATTTGTCCAAATGCCTTTTAAATGTTGTTAATGTACTGCCTCAACCACTTCTGCTGACAGCTTATTCCATATACGTAACATTCTCTGTGTAAAAAAAAAAAGTTGCCCCTCAGATTCACTTTTTTTTTCCCTTTAACCTGAAATTGATGGCCGCTAGTCCTCAATTCCCCAACCCTGGGAAAAAGACTGCGTGCCTTCACCCTATCCATGCCGCTCATGACTTTATACACTTCTACAAGATCCCCCTTCACTCCTCTACACTCTAAAGAAAAAAAGTCCTAGCTTGTCCAACCTCTCCCTATAACTCAGACCCTTGGGTCCTGGCAGCATCCTTGTAAATTTCTTCTGCACTATTTCCAGTTTAATAACATCCTTCCTATAGCAAAGTGGCCAAACTGGAACACAGTGCTCCAAGTGCAGCCTCACTAATGCCCTGTATAACTGCAACACAACTTCTCAATTTCTATACTCAATATCCTGACGAATGAAGGCCAATGTGCCAAAAAACTTCTTCACTGCCCTGTCTACCTGTGACTCCACTTTCAGAGAACTGTGCACCTGAACACCAAGGTCCCTGTGTTCCACGACACTCCTTAAGGTCCTACCATTCACCATGAAACTCCTACCTTGATTTGACTTTCCAAAACGCAAGGCCTCACACTTACCTATATCAAACTCTATTTGCCATTTCTTGGCCCACTTCCCCAGCTGATCAAGGTCCTTCTGCAATTTCTGATAACCTTTCTCACTGTCCAAGATGCCGCCTATTTTAGTTTCATCTGCAAACTTACTAATCATGCCTTATATATTCTCATCCAAATCATTGATATAGATAACATACAGCAATGGGCCCAGCACCGATTCCTAAGGCACATCACTAGACACAGGCCTCCAGTTCAACAAGCATCCTTGCATTATTATCCTTTATTTCCTACCATCAGGCCAATTGTGTATCCAATTTGCCAGTTCCCCCTGAATTCCATGCGATCTAACCTTCCAGAGAAACCTACCATGTGGAACCTTATCAAAGGTCTTACTGAAATCCATATAGTCTACATCTACCGCCCTGCCCTCATCAACCTTCCTGGTCACTTCGTCCAAGAACTCTAACAAAGTTGTGTGCCATAGTCTCCTACGCACAAAACCATGCTGACTACTCCTAATCAAACCCTGTCTTTCCAAATGCATGTACATCTTATTCCTCAGAATCCTCTCAAGTAGCTTATCCGCCCCAGATGTTAAGCTTACTGGTCTATAGTTCTCAGGCTTTTCTTTGCAGTCCTCCTTGAATAAGGGCACAATATTCTCTACCCTCCAGTCTTCCAGGACCGTGGCTAATGATGCAAATCTATCATCCAGGCCCCCCTCAATTTCTTCTGTAGCCTCTCGATGTGAAGTGATTAAAGACTTAGACATGAAAATTATAATTCCCTGTCTGGCACTTTTATAGGATTTTAAGAATATGTTTTTCAAAGAGGGTACACATGAATAGATTTTCTTTTCTCAGCATTTTCATTTTTTATTATAAGGCTCATTCATTCTGTACGTAGTTCATGCAGAGAGAAGGCTTAAAATTAATTTTGGGGTGTGGCTGGGAGAGTTCTGTAGGGGAGAAATGGAGGTTTTCAAAACAAGAGGATATTGCGATGTTGCAATTTCACTGTTTTGATGTTGACAACCGAGTGGAACAGGATGGACAGAGTATTCAAGCATAAAAATGCAACAAACAGTAATGAAGGAAAAACAAAAGATAAAAAGGCAAAATTGATGATTCTTAACTTAAAAGCATTTAGTATTCAGAAGAAAATAAATTATTTAACAGGTCAAATAGAAGTAAATGGATTTGACCTTAATAACCGGTTACAAAAACATGGTCACAAGGAGATTGAAACTGGGAACTAAGTGTTCGTGGATATGTGACCTTTTGATGCACAAACAGGAAAGAAAGGGTGATGAGCTTTACTAGTACAAGGTGGAATAAATACAACAGCAAGAAATGACCTTAGGTAGGATGATGTAGAATCCATATGTGTAGAGGCAACAAATAACAATGGGAAGACAGAGCTAATGGGAGTAGTCTGTAAGCCTCTAACAGCAATTATTCTGTTGGAGCTGTTCTATAGGATCCAGAGAATAAATCATGAAAGAATGAGGACTTATAAAAAAAGGCAATATATTAGTCCTGGGTGACGTTAGATGACTTGTAGTTTGGGAAAATCAAATTGGTATAGGTAATCATAGAATCCCTACAGTGTGAAAATAGGTCATTTGGCCCAACCGACCCTCTGAAGAGTATCCCACCCAGACCTATTCCCCTACCCCTATTACTCTACATTTCCCCTCTCTAATGCACCTAACCTACACATCCTTGAACACTATGGACAATTTAGCATTCACCTAATCTGCACACATTTGGACTGTGGGAGGAAACCGAAGAACCCGGAGGAAACCTACGCAGACACTGGGAGGTGGGGGGAGGGGAAATGAGAAAGCTGGTGAAGTCCATATTGATGTCATGGGTTTGAAGGGTCCCAAGGCGGAAGATGAGGCGTTCTTCAACCCGGCTTTAGATGGTAGGGGAGTGGCAATGGAGGAGGCCCAGGACCTGCATGTCCTCTGCAGTGTGGGAGAGGGAGTTGAAGTGTTCAGCCACGGGGCGGTGGGGTTGGTTGATGCAGGTGTCCCGGAGATGTTCTCTGAAGTGCTCTGCAAATAGGCGTCCTGTCTCCCCAATTTAGAGAAGACTGCATCGGGAGCAATGGATGCAGTAAATGATGTGTGGAAGTGCAGGTAAAACTTTGATAGATGTGGAAGGCTCCTTTGGGGCTTTGGATGGAGATGAGGGAGGAGGTGTTGGCGCAGGTTTTGCAATTCTTGGTGGGGTTGAAGATGTGGATCCGGAGGGGTTCTGTCCTTGTTGCGCTGGGAGGGGTGGGTTTTGAGGGGGGAGGTGCGGGAAGTGGACGATATGCGTTGGAGGGCATCATCAACCACGTGGGATGGGAAATTGCAGTCTTTAAAGAAGGAGGCCATCTGGTATGCTCTGTGGTGGAACTGGTGTTCCTAGGAGCAGTGGTGGCGGAGAAATTGGGAATAAGGGATGGCGTTTTTACAGAAGGCAGGATGGGGGGGAACTATGGAGCTGGCTGGCAGCATCTGTGGAGAGAAATCAGTTAACGTTTCGAGTTCAGTGACCCTTTTTTTCAGAATAGGTCTGGTTGGAGAAATAAGAAGGCGACTTGATATATAAATAAAGAGAGACTTCACAATGCTTTGGTGCAGAGGGATATGCATTTGGTGCAGCAGGTAATAAGGTAAATGAATTTTGGCATTTATTGCTTAAGGAATGAAATAGGGAAGTGTTGCTGCAACAGTACAAGACATCAGTGAAACTGCATCCAGAATATTTACAAAGTTTTAATCGAGAATTATTTACATATTCAATTTCTTTTGTTACTGCGCACACTTTGAATTTGTCTTAAATATTTAATGTTACCTCTTTTCACTCTTCCTCTCAAAATGTGGGATTTAATACTTCTTGGTCTTAAATATCTCTTGTGATGTGTTTGGTCACTTGTCTGTATGTCACATGAAGTTTGTCATCTTCATTGTTAATTTTTAAATATTGTGTTTGCAATCTGAGAAACTATGCTCTGCATATCCTATTCATATATTAAAAAGAGCAGTGGGCTGAAACACCACTCTACGTATTTTCCACTCAAGAAAATAACTGGTCATAAAAATAACTACTCCCTGCTTTCTGTCCCTCAGTTAATTTTGTACCAACTCTACCTTTAATCTCCTTAATTTTGTCATCAACTTTATAACATTATCAAACACTTTTTTGAAAGTGCATATTCATAACAGCAAGTGTATTTCCTTCAACAACTATCTCATTACTTTCTCCAGGGAAATTTGCCAGTTCAGTTGTGGTCATGAGATTATATGCAGAAGATGCCACAATTTGATATCTAAGGATCTTCTTAAGGACTCATAACTGTCAATAGGGGAGCAAACTATTTACGTGTGCTTATCTTGAATCCATGCCCTCAGGCTACCAATGCATCTGGGTAATTGGAAATGGTTTCTCCTTATGTGGTCTAACAAAATCCTTCAAGGTTACAACAGTTGAATAATTTAATTTTTAATTAATTAAAATTGGCTGTGAAATTTTATAGGAAGACACAAACATATATTTTTCTATGAAAACAGAAAATTACTGACCTTCAATATGTTGTGATCTGGAACATAGAGCTGAGCTTTCCAGTTTTTTAGTTAAGGGTTTTTACGCATAAGATTCATGACGCGCGCTCCACCTTGGCCCATGCTGACTATTCTCACACAATATTTCACTTTTCGTCCCAGTGATTACACAACCAGCCACATTGGTGCCCATCCTAAGGAATTATGCAGCAGGAGAGCTGGAAGTGCTCTGCCCTGCCAAACCTTTGTTACATTATGCTGCTGGAGCCATATTTGGATTCCAGCTGCACACCACTTCAGACATTGCACACTCGGAACTGCTCTTCATTCTCTGGTCCTGCAACATTGTCCCCAAGGCTCAGACAAGGAAGTTAACTGTTTGGCTTGCCAACAGGCACTTTAAGGTGCTGCAAAAGAGGTGAGTGTTTCTTCATACTGATCGGCAAAGGAAGCCATGCCACCACACTGAGCCAAGATGGAGCTAGGCAGTGACCGAGGTCAGTGCAGTATCCCAGGTAAAAATCAATGCGCAGCAATGCATGAAGGCGTTCAGTTACCTGCAAGGGTAAGTGCTGCCATATTCACTCTGCTACCACACTCTCAGGGCCACCACTTATTTAAACCCTACCACAGCACATGCCTTCACCAGAGCTCATGGACTGCAACTCTCAATATTGCACGCATCATGCCCATATAATGACTCTAGGCGGACATGGATATTGCAGATGCTGGACATTAGAGTCAAGGTTAAAGTGGTGCGGGAAAAGCACAGCAGATCAGGCAGCATCCAAGGAGCAGGAAAATCGACGTTTCGGGCAAAAGTCCTTCATCAGGAAAGTCCACTATTCCAGGAGTCATTACAAATGTGCAAAAATTAAATCAAGCTATCTAAAGTCCCTGAATTATCTGACAAATGCACTCAAGTTAAAATAAAATTCTGTCCCGGTCTCTGTACTTAACTAGCTTTTGTAAATAAGATTGATTAATAAATGTGATGACTGAAAATAATTTTTGATAAAGGAATCACCATTTTTTCTCATTAATAGTGCCTTTAATGTCTGATTAAGGCTTTTACTTGAAGGAATCAAGTCTTTGCTAAATATTACAAGCTTAACTTTGATATATTTTCCAGAAGTGGTATCCCTGAGTGAAAGGTGATGTTTGATTTTAGGAACCAGAAGAGATCGTTTAGCCCCACAAAAATGTTCTGCCGTTTCATTAGATCATAGCTGAATTGTATCATAACATCATCTACCAGCCATGGAATTCTTAATATCCAAGCCTTACAAAAGTCTATTAATCACATGTTAAAATGTTAAATTAACCTTGCCTCAACAGTTTGTTTCTTCAAAAATATACTTCCTAATATCATGGTTTAACTATAATTTTAAGGTTATATTTCCTTGCTCTGAACTCCAGAGGAAACAGTTCTGCTTTATCAACTCAATAAGGTTCTTTAAACATCTTAAACAGTTCAACTGCATCGCCCAAAGTCTTCTGTGCTCAAGCAAATATAAGCTTAGATGACTTTTCTTGTTTGTTCTATTTCCTGTCCTTAATTGCGATGCTTGTACAAGTGAGTATAGTGCCAGGTAATGAAGAGCAAACTGTAGTTCGGACATATGTTACAGCAGGGCCGTTAGCACAGGGATGACTAAATCCCTTCTTATCGGACATTAATGCACTAGTTAAGCATTTTGGACACCCAGCTTTGATGATTTTTTTCTCTTACCAACTCTCAAATTATATGATAATGCCTCCCTTAAAGGAAGGATTTCATATGACGACATTATATACAGTTGTCTTATAATGCCATAGTTTGGTTCCCGAGCAATCTCATTTTATAAGAAAATCGTGCAATATCAACCCCAATTAAATGAATGGGGCCAGAATCATGTTATAGTTAATACAGGTAAGGAAAGTTCATGTTCTACAAATATTGATCTAAATTCAGCAATGCTGTTATAGCTAATTTGTGTTGTAGAAAAACGTGCTATAGGAGAATCACCTGTATGCAATGGCTTTAGTAATTGAAGCTCAACATGTATAAGAATTGGGATAGAGTGGTGCTGGAAAAATACAGCAGGTCAGGCAGCATCCGAGGAGCATGTATAAGAATTGAACAATTCTAAATATCTATAAAACTATTTACTTAAGCTCATAATCTAAACATGTTAATATTTGGTAGCATACAATTTGCAGCAGCTCTTAATTTGACTAAATTCTTTCAAAGGTTATCAACTTGGATTCCATAATTGTCGACTTGGAAGGTGGTGTGCTGAGAACAGAAGTTCGTCAACAAGAATATTCCTATATTCTTCACCTGGGTATGTAGAAGGTTCTTTGCTGTTGGCCAAACAGTTCAATGGAGATAGCTTACTTTTTTCTCTTTTGTGCAAAAAAAAGTCTATTTGTTCTTAAAATCAAATTGTCAGTCTTGTGTGCTTATGTTTAAGTAAAGACTGTCCCATTAAATTATAAATAATACAAATTAGGATCTGTCACACCAGATTTAATTCTGGGATCTGACTTGTCCAGTCATGATATTAGCAGGGATAACACAATTAATACATGTTTTGGTTCAATGTGTTACTCTGTACTTATTCAGCCAACTGGAGCCTTTGTTCACTCTAAAAGGACATCAAGTTCTTACTGTCTGTTTGTTATTTGTATAGATTCCTGATTTATTGTTATTTATATTTTGAAATGGTTTTTGATACTAACAAATACCATTTTTTTGTGTAGAACTATGTCATGAAGTCCAAGAGGCAATTTCTGGTATGTAGAATTGGCTACTTTCAGAGAATAATGAAATTATAATTCACTATTATACCTGTTCACTGATGAATTTCTTATTAATACGAGATGATATTTTTGCATTTATTTCCTTAAACTGTAATTGTATGTTTACGTCAATATCTCATTAAATATCCTATTAATCGGAATCTAGGAAAATGCATCAATAATATATAATTGCGTTTTAGAATCTCTGATTTTTCACCTGAAATGGCAGGACAATTTTCCAGGTTCATGATACTGACTTGATTTTCATTGTGCCAACATGTTCAAACTTTAAGTGTGGATATATTCTGATTGTGAAAAATTAGCCTTAGAATCATCCTTGACAAAAAGATGTATGCTTAGTACAATGACAATCTTTTCTCCAGCTTAACATTGTTTTGGCAATTTAATGTAAAACTTCTGTATTGTTCTTAATTAATTTGTACCATTTCTGGTTAATTAGAAATAAATTGCAATTTTTTTTAGTTCACTGTACCAGTAAGGTGGGAAAAATAGAACTGAATCTGAAAAAGCATAACAGTATAATTTGGAATGATCTTGGCTATCCTCAGGAGCTTCATAACTCATACAAAAGGAAGACAGATCGAGGTACGAATATGTATGTGTCTGTCATTTGAGTTATGTGTTGAAAGATTTCTTTTTCTTCTGAAAGATTTGTTGTGATCGGAGTAAAGATATAAAATGCTAGGTTGTCAGGAAACCATTCTGTAGGACATGCTTAGGAACGTTAGCATGATATTCCAGAAAGGTGGATCCCATCTCCCACATTGAATAGAATCATACTTTCTATGTTACTGGGAGAAAGTGAGGACTGCAGATGCTGGAGATCAGAGCTTAAAAATGTGTTGCTGGAAAAGCACAGCAGGTCAGGCAGCATCAAAGGAGCAGGAGAATCGACGTTTCGGGCATAATTCCTGAAGAAGGGCTTATGCCCGAAATGTCGATTTCTATGTTACTGTGCCATTTGCTTTGGAAATAGTGGTGCTCTGACGATCAGCTTTCAAAGCTCACTCGATTAAAAATTGATACAGAGTTACGGTCTTGCAACAGAAGGGCTCCTGCAATCCACATGCAGAGTAGGGAACTAGGATAGAAGGCAGGTCTCGTTCCAAAAAGAGTAAATGACTGCTTGGAAAGAAAACTTTGGCCTATGTCAACCTGTCACTAAGTCAACTTCACCATTTACTCAAAACCTTTTATCTGAAATTGGTAAATAAACCTGTGGTTGCTTAAACATGGAATTGCATGACGTACACAAGTTGCTCTGCATGTCTTCCACAGCATGTAGTTATCCATCAGTTTGTGACAGTTGTTATGTAGTAAAGCGTTCTGATCACATGCAGGTTTGTAGAAGCATATATAAACATTTCATTTGTATCGGTCCAATAGTATAAATTATGGGGAAAACAATCAAAATTGTAAATTTAAGTCATTTGTTAACATTTTTTAAATGTCTTTTTCTCCCTTCCAATTCCTTACCCTAGGTCTTTTTTACAGGAAATGCACCCTACTGTCAAAGACAGATGTGTCGCATGACACTAGATTATTGTGCTTTCAGCTACCTCCTGGGTGTTATTTGACAATATCGATTGGACAGCATGTCTATCTCAAAAGTAACATTCAAGGTACAACAATATAGTTATATATGCTCATTATTGCTAAGAGCACTTGACTAGCAAAACAATATTTACACGAGTTAACAGAATTAATTTGTTTTTTTTGTAATATCTAAGGGGCAATGATTAAACATGAAGGGGTGTTTGTTGAATAATTTCCTAATTATTAGGTTTCCTTTTAACAAAAAATCTACCAATGAGTGATTGTGCGACTGGGAGGATGTGGATTCTTGTGCTTTCTACTCAAGGGGAATTATCGACAGAAAAATTTTGCTGAGGGATTTTTGGTTTTAATTGAAGATTTTCCAAACAATTAGATCAATAATGCTGTTAATTCGTGAGCAGTTCACAAATGGGTACTCTTAGAATAACTGAGCTTTTGTAGGGCAATGTAGTGATGACATTCCAAGTGTAGTACATTTTTATTTTTCTCACTTTAGGCTGACTTAGGCTGGTGCATTATTTTGGCTGGTGAGTTTCCCTAACTTTCCATCTTAAATGCTTGAATCTGGGATCACAGCCGAGTCAAACTGGTATCCATGCAATTCCATCAAAAGGCACTGATTAGTGATCAGAACTAAGAATGGGCATCATTCATTCCCTCAACCTCAAGAAACCATGGACAAATATAATCCACACTGCAGTTGTCAAAGCACAGTAAAGAATTCAGAATATTCTGTTTTGTAAGGCCTAGTGATAGAAAACTTAACCCATTTGCAAGTGGACAATACAGTTTGTTCTACTTGGTTTCAATTTCTTAGTAGGGCCGTGATTTTGTTATATTACATTTCATTCTCCTGTTTCCCCAGATGTCGAAGTAGTTAGGCCTTATACACCTGTGCTGCCAACCTTGTATGTAGATCCAAAGGATAATGGTCTTTCTTGTACAAATATCTACTTAATGGTCAAAATCTATCCTGATGGATTGCTAACACCACTAATTGACAGGCTTCAAATTGGTAAGAGAATGAATTTTCATTTTAGTGTGTGATCCTATTGTTCTGCCTTTAAGTTAGATGCTGACTAATTGTGTTAGTTTTTCTTTGTAAAATCTTTGTATTTAGCATAATGAGGTTGCAACTTAGACTGCATCATAAAAGTTGTATTCTGTGAATTGATTGAGATTGATTAGTGAGCTCAGAGACAGATGGTAATGAATGTACTGAAGTGAGAACAAATACAAGTATGTAGAGATGTACTTTGATATAATAAGTTAAAGCATGTTATACAATCTGAAAGTAACTATGGGCTATAAACATTTCAATGCTTTGCATAAAGATCCTTGCTAAAATCAGTCACAAGTGTTGCGTTAAATAGAATTGACACTTGGTCCAAGAAAGTTTTTAAAATTCCTCAGAGAGTTCTTCTGACAGTTCAGGATCATGAATCTTTGTGTTTACTGACTAGATACAATGTACGTGGAACTGAAATCCCAGCATCATATTCATCATAGCATGGTAAGAGCTCACAAGCCTGCTACGCCATTCCATATAATGACTTCCTCCAGCTAAATGCTGGGTACCCAAGCTATTCCCATACATCTTGATGTCATTATTATCTAGAAATCTATCAATATCTGTCTTGAACGTGCTCAGTGACTGAGCTTTGTTGGTACTCATGTCCCCATATCCTCTTGTTATACAACTATATATACTATTAGCCTTCTTAATTGCTTGTTACACCTTCATGTTAACTTTTAATAGCTTACAAAGAAGGACATCTAGGTCCATTTGGACATCCAACACTTGCCAATCTCTCTCCATTTAAGAATAATCTGTATTTGTTCCTCCTACCAAGCTGGATAATCTCATCTAATATTTAATCTGCCAGGCTGCTGACCACTCTCTCAGCTTGTCCAAATTTCCTTGACACTTAACAAAAACAGAAATTGCTGCAAAAACTCATAAGATGTGGCAGCATCTGTGGAGAGAAAGCAGAGTTAATGTTTCGAGTCCAGTGACTCTTCTTGAGAAGTGATTGTAGCGTTGAAAAGGTTGGTATATGTGATACAACTGTCCACAAATGAGTTGTTGATCAAGTGGGATCAGTGCTGGGGTCTATTGCTTTTCGTCATTTATAGAAATGATTTGGATGTGAACATATGAGGTATGGTTAGTAAGTTTGCAGATGACACTAAAATTGGAGGTCTGGTGGAGAGCGAAGAAGGTTGCCTCAGAGTACGATGGGATCTTGATCAAATGGGTCGAAGAGTGGCAGATTGAGTTTAATTTAGATAAATATGAGGTGCTGCATTTTGGAAGGGCAAATCAGGGCCGTACTTATGCACTTAATGGTAAGGTCCTGTGGAGTGTTGCGGAAGAAAGAGACCTTGGAGTGTAGGTTCATAGTTCCTTGCAAGTGGAGTTAAAGGTGGATAGGATAGTGAAGAAGGTATTTGGTATGCTTGCCTTTATTGATCAGTACATTGTGTGCAGGAGTTGGGAGGTCATGTTGGAGCTGTACAGGCCACTTTTGATTACTGCGTTCAGTTCTGGTCTCCTTCCAATTGGAAAGGTGTTGTTAAACTTGAAAGGGTTCAGAAAAGATTTACAAGGATGTTGTCGGGGTTGGAGGATTTAAGCTCTAGGGAGAGGCTGAATAGACTGGGACTATTTTCCTTGGAGCGTCAGAAAATGAGGGGTGACCACAGAGGTTTATAAAATCATGAGAGGCATGGACAGGGTAAATAGGAAAGATCTTTTCCCTGGGGTGGGGGAAGCTAAAACTGGCAGGCATAGGTCTAGGGTAAGAGGGGAAAGATTTAAAAGGGACATACGGGGAAAACATTTTGATTCAGAAGGTGGTGTGTGTATGGAATGAGCTGCCAGAGGAAGTGATGGAGGCTGGTACAATTACAACATTTAAAAGGCATCTGGATGGGTATATTAATAGGAAGGGTTTAGAGGGATATGGGTCAAGTGCTGGCGAATGGGACTAGATTAATTAAGGATATATGGACGAGTTGGACCCAAGGGTCTGTTTCTGTGCTGTATATCTCTGACTCTATGATTGGTCAGAAGATGGAAAATGAGGTGAAGAACTCAGCTTGAAATATAATGTGGGAAAATTATCTGCTTTGCCAAGAATAATAGAGGAGCTGGATATTGTTTAAACGTAAAGAACTGCAGAAACCTTAAGAAAAGAGAGATTGTGAGTCCTCATACATACATCTCAAAGGCGTAGGATAGTCAATAGGGAAGGAAAATGGAATGTTGGTGGGTATTTCAAAGGGAGTGGATTATAAAAATAAGAACGTCTTGCTAAAACTGTACAATGCACTAGTCAGAACATAGCTGAATACTGTGATCAGTTTTAGTCCCCTAATCTCGGGAAAGATATGCTATTATTGGAAGCAGTGCAGAGAAGGCTCACTAGATTGATGATGGGTATGGATGGGTTTTCTTATGAGCCGACTGCCTGTACTCATTTGGAGTTTAGATAAACGAGAGGTCACCTCATTAAAACATAAAAGATTCTTAGAGGACTTCACAGGGTAGATGAAGAGATGTTGTCTTCCTTTGAGGGGTATGTAGGACCAGAGGGCATAATCTCAGAATAAGGGTTTGCCAATTTAAAACAGAGGTAAGGAGGAATTTATTTTCACCGACGGTAATGTATCTCTGGAATTCTTTATCACAGAAAGCTGGAGAGATTGGGTTGCTATGTATGTCCAAGGCTAATAGAGATTTCTAATCAGTAAGGGAATCGAGGGTAAAAGTCAATGAAGTGTGGCGCAGGAAAAGGCACAGCAGGTCAGGCAGCATCTGAGGAGCAAGACAGAGTTGAACCCTTCATCAGGACCAGGGGAGGGGGAGTGGGACTGAGAAATAATAAAGGGTTATGCCAGAAACATCGACTCTCTTACTCCTCAGATGCTGCCTGACCTGCTGTGCCTTTTCCAGTGCCACACTTTATCTGACTCTCCAACATCTGCAGTCCTCACTATCTCCTAATCTTTGGTAATAGAGAAAGGCAGAAAAGTGAAATTGAGGATTATCAGTTCAGCCATGATCTCTTTGAATAGTGGAGCAGACTTCTTGTCTTGAATGTAAATAGCAAGAGTTTCCACTGGTTTCTGAAACTAGAAAAAGTGTTGGTCCTTTAGAGAGTCAGAATGGAACATTAACAGTAGCTAATAAAGATATAATAAATGAAATAAACAAACAATGCTCTTATAGAGAATACAAAAAACATCCCATTAATATTGCTGATAACATGCATTTGTCATAGCTTTTCATTTTGCACTTATCGAGTCAATTTACAAGAATACTAATTTAAAAAGAAAACAACAATTATGTGATATGAGGAGATTGCCAATTGGTTGGCATGTGGACTCTGGTAGAGGTGTAACCTTTACGTTTTCCCTCATTTTGGTACTTTTTCTGAATTGTCCTTATGAGTGCAAGAAGAAGAGTTGCCAATATGTGTCATCCTTTGCAAAAGTCTCAAACTTTGTACTACCAAATGATGATCCTCGTAATAGTTTGAAATCAGGAGATAGAGGGATGGGAAGAATTTGTCAGTCATCATTTTGTAGGGTACAGGGAATAAACTAACTTGCGACTATCGAAAGTCGGGCCTTACAGGATATTCAGCGAGGTAGGCAGGCTTTAGAAGCCTCCTGCCGCCCTATGAAGTGGGACAGGTACAGCCACAAAGGTGAGTCAGAAGATCAGGACACTTTAGAAAAATACATTCTGGGGTTTTGGAGAACATCCACGTGCCAATGGAGGCACGTTAACTTTGAGGAAGATCAATAAGGGAGGGCTTAGAGGCAGTGGTACCACTCCAAAATCATATTTTGTAAAGTCATCAACCTGTTGTCAGCACTTATAAAGAATGATTGTGTTGGGGCACGGGTGGAAGGCTGCCATTTGTTTATGAATTCCAATGCAGATCCTTGAGTAGATCAATTCTGGTGCCATCCTATCCTTGGTTCCCATCTTAGATCCACAGTTGAGATAGCAGACCTGTTGCTGGCACAAATTGAGGCCTTCCAGCAAGAAAATCCCATTTCCAGGCAGCGTGTGACAGAGGCAGGGAAACGATGCAAATTTGTTCACACCTCTCCGTTCCAGCCTCTGAAAACAAAACCTGGCTTGACAGTATCAGAGAAGCCACTCCAAGTCCCTCCAAGCCACTCACCATCCTGACTTGAAAATATATTGCCTTTCCTTCACTGGCACTAGTTCAAAATTCTGAAAATCCCTCCCCAGTGGCATTGTGGGTCAACCCACAGCACATGGACTGCAGTGGTTCAAGAAGGCAGTTCACTACCACCTTCTCAAGAGCAAAGAGGGTAATAAAAAATTCTGGCCTGTCAGCACTTCCATGTCCCACAAATGAATAACTAAGTACTTGTAATAGTTTTGTTTGGAATTTTTCATTTTTTTCAATTCCATGTAATAAACAAATTAAGTAGGTACAGCAATTATGTGATTAATTCGAAAGATTAATTGTGATTAAACTTTAACAGAGAAATTAATCATAATTAGTTCTTTAATGAGGTAGCTTTATCTTAAAAGGCATAACATTGCTAGTTATTTCTAAATTAACAATATATTATTTTGATAATACTTTTCCTCATTAATTTGTTGCTGTATTTTATCTGAAGGAGACTGTATATCTGTGAGTAGCCCAGAAGGTAACTTCAAACAATCACAACTTGAAGGAATAACTGAGCTCATTCTATTGGCCGCTGGTACAGGCTTCACTCCAATGATTAAACTGATAAACTTTGCTTTGAAAATTCCTTCTTTCAGGTAAATTGTATCATTTTGATTTCTAGATTAAGTTAAAGTGTAATTAATTTCAGGTACTCCAGAATGCTGCCTCTGCATGTTTCATTTTGTTCAGACCAATCTACATTAATGTGATGTTATACTTGTGAGATTGAAATCCAGTGTAATGTTATATTATCATTTGGAAATCTGACAGGGTGTCTTCTTTTTATTTGCTTATGGCATATGGGTGTTGCTGTTCGGCCAGCATTTATTGCCCTGTCGAGTTGTGCTGGAGAAAGTGGCATTGGGCCATCTTGAGCTGCTGCTATTCTTGGTGTATGTGTTTGGTGGAGAGTTCAAGGATTTTGACCCTATAACAATAGGGGAGGGAATAGAGATATAGTTTCAAGTCAGGATGATGTGCGGCCAAGAGGGCAGCTTGCAGTTGGTGGGGTTCTCATGCTTCTGCTGCTCTTATTCTTTTAGATAGTAGAGTTGGGGGTTTAGAAGATGCTGACAAAGGAGCCTTGGTGATTATTGCAGAGCATCTTGTGGGCTCATAATTATAAATACAAAATTAGAAATTAGAGTGAATTAAAAAAATGACCTTTAGCTAAATCTAAGTTAAAGAGGAGGTGAGTTATTCACTGCAGAATTCCTAGCTCTGATCTAGTATTTAAATGACGTCCAATTCAATTACTTGTCAATGGTATCCCCCAGGATGTTGCATACGGAAGCTGAATCTAGTTCATCACCATATTCCTAAACAATGTGAAGACAACATATTCTAACCAGTAGAGAGCAGAAGGAATTTGTTGCTTTTGGATTTTTGGTTTTCACTTTCTTACATGCTTGGTTTGTACACTTGGCCACACACTCTCACTAGGCAAAATCCTCATGACCTGTCCAACCTGCCAATCTTCTTTCCCACCTATCCGCTCCACCCTCCTCTCTGACCTATCACCTTCATCCCCACCGCCATCCGCCTATTGTACTCTTGGCTACCTTCTCCCCAGCTACACCCCTCTCCCATTTATCTCTCCACCCGGAGACTCCCTGTCTTCATTCCTGATGAAGGACTTTTGCCCGGAATGTCGATTTTCCTGCTCCTCAGATGCTGCCTGACCTGCTGTGTTTTTCTAGCAGCACTCTAATCCGCACACTCTCACTCTCTATTTGACTCCTATTTCATCTGCTTGTTCCCTCTCGAATTCTCTTCTTTGCCATTTCGTGGTTTCTCTTTCTCATGTGGGGAACAAAACGGCCATCCAAGTGTGACAATTTTGGATGCCTGAAGCAAGAATACCGAATTGAACAAGTTAGTTTCTGTATAATTAAAAGCTGCTTTGGAGAAGGGAATATTGGTTTGAGGCATAAAATTAACATCATTGCAAACGAAAAAGTGAAAAAGAATTCTGCAGACCAATTCGCAGGCACAGTGTATAGCCAGAAATAAGCTGTCAAATCACTTACCAGCCTGATGGAGAATGTTTGTGAACATGAATGTGGCAGCACATTAAAGAATGCCCGGAACAGGTTGAAGGAACACAACAGTAACAGTGTTGAGTGTAAGAACATTGTAGAGTATAAAGTTGCAGAATGTATAAATTAGGAGTGGTGCAATCAAGCATTAGAAATGAACAAATGAGATATTGGAGTTTTTAATTTGTTAATGGGCCGTGGGTCTTCCTGACAAGGCCAATATTTATTGCCCATTCTGAATTACACTTGAGGAGTTAGTGATTTGCCGCCTTAAATTGCTACAGATGTATAGGTGGTTTTAGGATTTTTGCCTTGTGATGCATAGACCCAAAACAGGATAGTGTTCTGCTACCCTTATCCTAGTCACAGGTTGGAGGCAAAGCAAGTTGCTGCAATGCATTTATACCTGGAACATAATGCTGTCGCTGTGCACTGGTGAATGCTTGAGGTGATGAAAGGTGGTCAGTCAAGTAGGCCTCATCTTCCCAGATGGGGCTAAACTTCTTGTGCCTTGTAGGTGGTAAACAGGTTTCAGGTGGTCAGGAAGCAAGTTAATCGATTCAGAATTGATATCTTTTAACCTGCAGTTCCCTGAAGTGTCAGAGGTTGAGGGGTAACCTTATAGTGGTTTATAAAATTATGAAGGATAATTGATAGGGTAAATAGACAAGGTCTTCACTGAGGTGTGTGTGGGGGGGAGGTGGGGGGGAGGGGGGGGGTCCAGAGCTAGAGGACATAGGTTTAGGGTGAGAGGGGAAAGATTTAAAAGGGATCTAAGGGGCAACTTTTTGACACAGAAGGTAATGCATGTATGGAATGAGCTGCCAGAGGAAGTGGTGAAGGCTGGTACAATTACAATGTTTAAAAGGCATCTGGATGGGTATGTGAATAGGAAGGGTTTAGAGGGATATAGGCCAAGTGCTGGAAAATGAGACTAGATTAATTTAGAATATCTGGTCAGTATGGACGAGTTGGACTGAAGTGTTTGGTTCCATTCTTTGCATCTCTATGACTGATTCCAGTAAATTTCTGGTCACTGGTGGCCCCAGGATGTTGACAGTTGGGAGTTCAGACATGGTAGTCAGAGTAAATCTGATCAGCTGGATTGTGATCTCACATGAAAAGGCTAAAGTAGGTCATCAGCATTTCAGTCTGAAGATGATTGCAAAATATGCTGCCTTGTCTTTTGTACCAATGAGCTGGTCTCCACCATCATTGAGGGTGAAAAACCCCTTCTCCAGCTTTGTTGTTCAATGGCCCAATGTTATTTTAGACTGGATACAGCAGGACTTCAGAGATTTTGCCTGATCTGTTGTTTGCAGTATCATTTGGTTATTTTTGTTGCATACTACTTTTGCAGTTTTGCATCTGTGTAATCTTAACTTGTAAATTTATTCGGTTGGCACCTGCTGCTCCTGACTGAAACAGAATTGATGCCCCTAGTTTACTGGTCATGGCAGCGTGAAGACTTTTATGGGCCATTGGGTTATAGATATAGTTGAAACGATTCTGCTGCTGCTGCTGCTGCTGGCTCTCAATGTATACTGGATGCTTGGTTTTGTGCAATTAGAGCTGTTCTGAATCTTTCATTTTGCACAACGCAATGACGATATCCTCAACATGAAAGCAGGACGAACTTTAGTTTGAATCATTGAAAATAATAATTCTCATCTTAAATGATAAAGGTTACTATTTCTGTTAATGTCCTGCAGCTTTCTTCTGATTCTATTAACCCTGTTGCTTGAATGATCCTGAGCTGCAAATTGTTCCTGGTTTTCTAAGAAGCAGCAGAATTTAAAAGAAGGACTCATTAAAACGAAGTGCAAAGTACTGCAGAAATCTGACATAAAGCCATATAATGTTGGAAACATTTAGCAGGTCATGCAAAATCCTTTCAAAGGGATAGTTAACTGTTCAGATAGATGGCCGTCAATCTGAACCAACTGTATTTCAAAATTTTAATCATAGTTTGACCCATGCAAGGAATATCTTTTAAATTCAAAGCTGCAACACAATTTCACACAGCCACAGGTTTTTTCTGACGTGTTCAAGTACTTTTCTCTCAGGGATTAAATTAACAAGCTGGTTTTCTATATACTTGTTGAAAGGAATGACAATCTAGCCAAAATTCACATCATTTTCAATTACCATTTTGAAAAATGAGATAACGGATGAAAGCTGGCAATCATCTCTGTAATAACTTGAAATTTAATATTATGAGTTATTTCAGAGGCTAACCTTTGTTGGTCTTTTAAATTATGTTCAAAAAATCCTCTGTGCAGTTGTCATCCTGTGTTTTCAAGTAGGAGAAAGTGAGGACTGCAGATGCTGGAGATCAGAGTTGAGAGTGTGGTACTGGAAAAGCACAGCAGGTCAGGCAGCATCTGAGGAGCAGGAGAATCAATGATTCGGGCAAAAGCACTTTGTTTTAATGAGTTCTTGTTTTAAATTCTGCTTCTTCTTAGAAAACCAGGAACAAATTTCAGCTGCAGTATCATTAAAACAACAGGGTTAATAGAATCAGAAGAATGCTGCAGGACATTAACAGAAATAGTAATCTTTATTCTTTAAGACGAGAATTATCATTTCCAATTATTCAAACTAAATTTCGTCCTGCTTTCACATTGAGGATATATTCATTGTGTTGTGCATGTTCCTGATGAAGGGCTTATGCCCGAAATGTTGATTCTCCTGCTCCTCAGATACTGCCTGACCTGCTGTGCTTTTCTAGCACCACACTCTCGACTCTGATGTTTTCAAGTGGTTACCATTGGTGAAATTCAGTCAGACAGTTACTTTTATAATTTTCACAAATGTTCTTACTCTGACTGTTTTAGAATATTGTTATTACTTGAGGTATAGTTAAAACTAAATTGCTAAGTTCAACACAATTTGACATAAAATAAAAAACATTCTGCCTTCTCTCATTCTGTCATAATATTTTTCTTTACCCCAATAAAAGGGCCAGTGACGCCACTTTGTGGTGATATGGTGCTTTTGTCAGGATTCATTTGCACATGTGCAGATGTTGTGGCCAATCTGTTAAACTGTGTTTAACCTGACGAGCTTTCTTCCTGTTAAAAAGAGAGCCTCCTGTCCCCAGTGACACAGCCCATTATTTTTATCCAACATTTTTAAACAGTAGACATCAGAAACCCATTACCTAACAGAGCTGCATGTAATGTGAAAATGGTCCTTTCTGGTCAGTATTTACAACAACTGAGAAAAAGGAAAGTCTCACTAAATTCTGGGCGACATCTCATTGCACAAATCTCTCAGGTCTAAGGACCTCTTTCAAAATTCTAAATTTTGTACTGAAATATTTTTAACAGTGATTGCAGCAGGAGGTGACATGTTTGTTGATTTCAGTGAGTTGGCAATCAGGAGTTTGATTCCATTGTGATCATGTTGATAATGTCACCTTCTTTCAACCAGCTGCAAGCTGTCTTTGTGCATATGTGCCATCGATATGCCAGCTAGTGGTGGCATTCACAATAAAAGCAGTCTTTTAAAATTTGCTTCGTAAGATATTACATTTTCTTAAACCATTCCTTATTTCAAATTTAAAAGCCTTCGTTTACAAAAACATTTATTTAAATAAATGGTTTGATTTATGTTGCCAGTTGAAAACCCATATACTGGATGTTGGCATGGCAGTGTTTTTATTTAATGGAGATATGACTTCCCACAGAAGTCCAATAATGGTCCATCAGTGATGTCTGCTTTTCCTTGTAGCTAAACTTACCAGGAGATCTCCTGTCATGGTATGTCACACATCTGAATTTGTACTATCTTCAGATAATTGCTGCAGCCCAATTGTCCCTGCTCTGTGACATACATGAAACATTTATGCCAGTCAATCTTTCTTTCTGTTTCCCTTCACTTTTCACTCTCAAAGGGAGGTATATAGCTTCTCAGCTCTGATTCAAAATACCAAAGTACAAACTTGTTTCAATTTTTTTGAGTTGCTTTTACCCATGCAATTTCAAGCACCTCTATGTTTTATGGTCTGTAAATGGAAATTTGAGCATATATCCAATATAAAAGTCTTCAGTTTTCTTCCTTGTCTTTATTATCTTTGTTTATTTAATAATACTCAAATTGAAATACATTACACAACTACCAATTGCAGGAAATGGGATTTTTGTTTCGATGTTTAGAAGAATACTCTTTCCTTCAACTACACCTGTTAATATCTAACCAACAAACTTATTGCTAAGGTAATCAAACTTTTCAAATCACCATTAAGTGTCACACACAACTAAATTTTCATTCCCTGATCCTGAGCAAATGGGAATTGGGAGAATGCAACAGGAGTAATGTGGGGCTATGCTTTTAAACTTTTCCACTGATTTCATTCACTCGCTATTTTTGCTCGGTTGAGAAGGTGGCAGGTTGTGACCTGTTTCAGGTTCACGATCTAAATACCTGCTGCAAATTTGAGTTTCCATGTCATTGCTTTTTTTGTGGAAGTGGGTGGATTCCTGGATTAGCAGAATCTGAAAACCATGCCAGATAAATCAGTTTGGGGATCACAGGGAATGCCTGCTGTTGAATCAGGAATTATTTAATTAGTAGCTTAAGCTGTCACAACTGAAGTTTAGATTAGATTAGATTCCCTACAGTGTGGAAACAGGCCCTTCGGCCCAACAAGTCCACACCAACCCTCTGAAGAGCAGCCCACCTAGACCCATTCCCCTACATTTACCCCTGCGCCTAACACTTTGGGCAATTTAGCATGGCCGATTCACCTAACCTGCACATCTTTGGACTGTGGGAGGAAACCGGAGCACCCGGAAGAAACCCACGCAGACACTGGGAGAACGTGCAAACTCCACACCACAGTTGTCCAAGGCGGGAATTGAACCCGGGTCCCTGGCACTGTGAGGCAGCAGTGCTAACCGCTGAGCTACCGTGCTGTTTGGTTTCAATACATTTTCAGTGCAAGGACAGATCATAGGGCTCTGTCCACAAAAAAAGAAGAGATCATTAAATTTATGGGCACCAGGGTTTACAGATACATTAGACTCCTTTCTTTGATACTCTTCTGCGTTCTACTTTATCAAGAATCTGATATTAATATGTGGTTTGACTATCACAATGACTTAATATCCTGTTATCTGCTGAGTCTTCGAGGTACTCTTTTATTATGTAGTAGGTGCAGAACCTAAAAATCATATAATAATGCTGGTAAGTTTTGACAATCATGAAATTTTTAAAAAAATCATTCATTCAAAAACCCCTTTGAAAAATGTTTCCTCCTTATATTATCATAAAGCTGTTAAATAACTCTGGGTGTAATTTCTGTTGAAGAAGTTCTTAATTTGATTAATATATTGTAATTTTGTTGAAATATACCAGCATTGAAAAACTATTTCAAAGAAATATAAACTTACTAAAAGCTAGTAAAACTGCAAAATAAACAAAGCTATCTGTGTCCTTGAAGTTATGTAAACAGTCACCAGGTAGCTGATTGCACAATGTCACTTGGAGCTCAAGTGAGCATTCATAATGGAACCATTTTTCAACTGTATCAGCAGATGGTTTGATTTTAGTTTGATAATTTTATGAGAATGTAAGAGGAGCAATATTTTTCCAAGGAATTTTTGATTGGTTAGTTATTATTGTTTCATGAACATTTTCATGACGTGCCAAGGTTAGTATATGGCATTTTGATTGTGTACCTAGTGCATATTGGGTGAGGGAGGCTTGGAAGGTAAATGGGAGATATAAGAGGGTATGTAGGTGTGTAGGAGCTGAGTTATAAGTGCAGAAGGACCTACCAACCATGAGTAGAGTTGGCCTGATGTTTGAGCAATCAGACAAAGCGTTCTAACTTTCCAGCTTCACCATTCGCACCTCCCTCAGGGTGCAGCAGCCCATTCCAGCCTGCATCTGCATTCTGGCAACCAAACTTTTCTGTCAGTGTGGCCCAGCTTTTAGAAGTTGGGACCACAACACCAGGAAATGGCTGAATTCCTAGTTTCCAAACTGAAGATGAAAATTTGTCTCCTGGTTAGCGTCGATGACATATGGCAACCTTCAATCAGATGTGACTTTTCAAATACTATTTTAACAATAAACCCCTACCTACCTATATTAATTACTTGGATGATGGTAGAAAATGCTTGGTTGCCAAATTTGATAATCCATAAAAACAGAAAAGTAAATTGCGTAAAAGATATAAAGTCTACAAAGAGATTTAGGTAGGTTCATCGAATGTGCAAAGGTTTGTCAGGTGGAATGAAATATGGTAAAATGTGAACTTGTCCATTTTAGCAGAAAGAATAGGAAGAAACATGTGTGCATTATTATTTAATGCAGAGAGAAAGTGTAGAACTTTGTGGTATGGAAGCATTTGGGTGTCCTGGTACATAAATTTCAAAAATATTTTCTATAGGTAGAGCAAGTGATCAGGAAGACAAATGGAATATTGACATTTATTGCGAGGGCAATAGAATAAAAAGGTAGGGAAGTATTACTACATCTGGAGTGCTGCATACAGTTTTGGCCTTCTTGGTTAACAAAGGATATGACTATTAAAAACACTGTAGAGAAGCTTTAGTTGTCTGATTCCTGAAATGAGGAGTTATCTTATAATAAAAGCAGGGTGGAACTTTTCCCATTAGCATTTAGAAGCATGCAAAATTGTCTTATTGAAACATGTGAGATCCTGAGGAAATTTGCAAGTGTGAATGCTGAGGTTTTTTATCCCTATGTCCTCTAATTCTAGACTCGCCACAATGTCTAAAAATTAGAAAGTTCCCATTTAAGACTGCAATGAAGAGAAACATTTTCTATCACAGAGTTGTCAATCTGTTCGCTAGAGAGTAGTGGAGTCTGGGTAAGTGAATATATTCAAGGCTGAATTAACTAGACTTTTGATGACAAGGGAGTCATGATGACATGAAAATGGAATTGTAGCTTCACATCTCTCAAGCATATATTCCTCTCAGATTATATTGAATAATGGTGCAAATTTGACCGTCCAAATGCCCCCCTCCTGTTCCAATTCTTGAGCTCTGTTCTGTTCCTTGAAGTGGCTATCAATACGTGAAGAATGCATTGGTATTATTGAGCAACAGGTGATTTCCCCATTTTGTTGTTTTCTATTAATTGTTCAAAATTCCATACTGTAGCTGTTCAAACATTGAGAACAATTAAGTATTACACATTCTTCCATGTTCCCCTACAGCCACTCCATTACAAGGATGCATCTGGCTTTTCATTATTACGAGGAGAGCAGAGTTTACATCTTGCCTTGGAGATGATTGGGGCTCATTGTTGGCTGATATTATTTATGCTATCCTTCTGGGTTTAAAAAAAATATTTTCATTAAGACAACCTTTTTTGTCTAATAGTGATTAGAACAAAGTACAAAAAGTGGAATCTTTCAATGATGCTTTTGTTTTGTTTCAGGAAACTACAATTGCTGTTCTTTAACAAGACAGAAGAGGATATCTTGTGGAGGGATCAATTAGACCAGTTAGCCTTAAAAGACAAAAGGTAACAAAGAGTTTACACCGAACTGTCTTTGCCAGTCGAATTAAAGTGACGTATTTCTGGGAGTGTGAGATTAAACAAACAGCCAGGCCCAATGATTTCTTGCTATGAAATATATGTTGATTACTCTTTGGTTCTAATGTAAGTACTTGTAGTTGAACAACACTTAGAGGAAACACTAAGGGTGGCAAGAGTGCAAAATGTACTCTGGGTTGGGGAATTTCAATGTCCACCACCAAGAGTGGCTCGGCAGCAACACTACTGATCGAGCTGGTTGGGTCCTGAAGGACACAGCTGCTAGCCTGGGTCTGCGGTAGCAGGTGACAGAACTAACAAGAGGAAAAGCTTACTCAATCTCATCCTTATCAGTCTGCTGTCTACATATGCATCTGTTCATGACAGTTTCAGTAAAAGTAGCCACCGCACAGTATTTCTGGAGATGAAGTCTCACTCTCATATGGAGAATGTCCACCTTAATGTTCTATAGCACTTTCACTATGCGAAAATAGGACTAACTTCAAACAGATCTAGCAACTCGAGACTGGGCAGCCATTAGGCTGAATTGTACTCCAGCAGAATTGGCAATTTCATGGCCAGCATATCCCTCTCAAATATTACGATCTACTTGCCTGAATGGGTGCAGCTCCAACAACACTCAAGAGGCTTGACATCAAGGACACGGCAAAATACTTGATTGGTACCATATCCATCAGCATCCACTCCCTCCACCACCAACACTCAGTAGCAGCAGAGTGTACTACCTACAAGATGAATGAAGAAATTCACCAAAGATCCTTAAACAGCATCTTCCAATCCCATGACCACTTCCTATCTAAAAGGACAAGGGCAGCAGATACATGGGAACGCCACCACCTGCAAGTGCTCCTCCAAACCACTCACCTTCCTGCCTTGGAAATATATCGCTGTTCCTTCAGTATTGCTGAGTCAAAATCCAGGAATTCCCTCCCTAAGGGCATTGTGGGTCAATCTGCAGCACATGGACTGCAGTGATTCAAGAAGGCAGCTCAACCGTCTTCTCAAAGGCAACTACGAATAGGCCAACCAGTTACACTCATGTCCCATGAGTAAATTTAAAAAGAAATTGTCCCAGGAGATCAACCCTGGTTCAATGGAGAATGCGGAAGGCGAATGCAGGAGCAGCACCAGGCATACCTCAGAATAAGGTATCAACATGGTGAAGCTACCAACAGGAGTACTTGAGTGCCAAGCAGCATTAGCAGCAAGTGATAGAGAGCTAAATGATCCCACAATCAATGGATGAGGTCTAAGCCCAGCAGTCTTGCCATATCCAGTTGTGAATACTGGTGGACAATTAAACAACTTAATGAAGGAAGAAGCTACACAATTACCTCCATCTTCAGTGATGGAAGAGCTCAACACATCAGTGCGAAAGATAAGACTGAAGCATTTGCAGCAATCTTCAGCCAGAAGTGCTGAGTGAATAATTCATCTCAGCCTTATCCAGCAAACTCTCCACCGGTTGGAGTCATGCTTGATATATAGGACAATGGCTGTGATTGTTGGTGGTCACTCATCTCAGCTCTAGGAGTTCATCAGATTAGTGTCCTAAGCCCAACCATCCTCTGCTGCTTCAGCAATGACTTTCCCTCTATCTTAAGTCAGAAGTGGGGATGTTTGTTGATGATTACATAATGTTCAGCACCATAACTTCTCAGATACTGAAGCAGTCCATATTCAAATGCAACAAGATGTGGACAGCATCCAGGTTTGGACTGACAAGAGGCAAGTAACGTTCGTTCCACATCCAAACCAGTCAATGACCACCTCCAAAAGGGGACAATCTAATGACTACCCCTTGACATTCAGTGGTGTTACTATCACTGAATTCCTCACTATCAAAATCATTGCAGGTTACCATTGACCAGAAATTCAGTTGGACTCAACACATAAACACAGTGTCTACAAGAGCAGTTAGGAATACGGCAATGAGTAACTCACTCACTTATTGTCCAAAGCTTGTCTGCTATTTAAAAGGCACGATTCAGGAGTGTGATGGAATACTCACCACTTGCCTGGATGGGTGCAGCTCCAACAGTACTCAAAAAAAACTTGACACCATCCAAGACAAAGCAGCCTGCATGATTGACCCCACATCCATAAGTATGCACTCCTTCCACCAGTGACCTTCAGTTGCAGCTGTGAGTACTATCTGCAAGATAGAAATTCAGCAAAGAACCTTCGACAGCACTTCCAAGTCCAAGGCCACTTCCACGTAGAATGACAAGGGCAGCAGATATGTGGGAACATTTTCAAGTTCCCCTCCAAGCCACTCACCGTCCTAATTTGGAAACATTTGCCATTCCATGAGTTTCACTGGCTCAAATTCCTGGAATTCCTTCCCTAAGGGTGTTATGGGTCCACCTACGGGACATGAACGACAGCAGTTCAAGAAGGCAGCTTGCCACCACCTTCTCCAGCAACTAGGGACAGGCAATAAATGCTGGCCAGCCAGTGAAGCCCACATCCCACGAGTAAATAAGAATAAATATGCTGGTCCAAAGGTATATTGAGCTCAGGAATACAGATTTCAATTGTAAACAATTGATGTCTAAACTCTTTGCATTTGAAGTGTTTTACTTTTTGTTTAATCCTGTGATTTCCTTGTAATACGGTGTACTTTTAATATCAATCCCTGTCGTATTGATAGGAAGAGCTACTTAATATTATTTTGTGGACTGAATTTTATATTCATTTGATCTGCAGACTGAAAATTATGTGATTACCATGTAACAAATAATCTCAAATCTCAGCAGTGGTATTGTGTCAAAAAACAGTTTTCTTTGTGGCTTATAAGGTGTTTATGTGGGTTGTGCCTATAAACTGAAAATTTTATCTTGCAATGTACACATTCCATTTAGATATCAGTCTGACAGAGAAAGATACTTGGTTCTTCACATACAATTCAAGATGGTTAACATGCTTCTTACTTCATTTTTAAAATTAGAAATTCATTGCTTGGAGACAGAGTGCAAGAACTAATTCTGAACTGCAGATGGAAAGGTCATCATTACTAACTGTGACTCACTATATAAAAAGAATGACTCATCATCAGCATCAATGGACAGGCAGCACCATTTTTTGTGTCATTAGTGAAAATATTGTAGCATGCCAGTTTATTTTAGTACTAAAATTAGTATAGCAGAAAGCAAAAAAAGAAAAAAGGCTGCTTTCTAAGTCCATCTCTCTCTCTCTCTCTCTCTCTCTTTCTCTCCTTTCCAATTCCATCTATCTCACACTGCACCCTTTCTATTTACCTCACACCCACTGCCCCACTCAATGCCTTTCTCTCTAATTCTGTCTCTCGATAAACATGTCTGTATCAATAATTCTGCACATCACTTCAATGCTGTAAGCCAGCCATGCAGGATCCAGGCTAAATTACTGATTTTTTCCATTATCCAAGAATCAGCAAATCAAGCAATGACTCGGCTGAATCTCAAAATGAAAGCAGCAACACTGAATATTTCAAAGATAGCGGTGAATCCAAAACAGGAATTTAGAATTTAAACTGGAATCGATTTAGAATGAATTGGAGCTGGATTTGGTTGCTGTGTAGAGATGTGCCTGTGGAAAAAGATTTCGGCAACATGATCAAACACAAGAGGAAAAAATAACAATGACGCTCTCTGCTACTGCTTTCTCTCCGTGTACAGGTAGTTTAATCTAAACTACCCAAATAAATATAGTTCCCATTCAAACACAATATTTTAAATAAAGTGCACAATGCTCTGTATAGGTCCAAATTTACTCAATATAATTTAATGTCACAATATTTTTTATGGACATCCCATAACCCATTAAGATTTTTTTATATCCATTTGCACCATAAACCAGTATTTAATGTTGTACCTAGATTCCGAAAAGAGGTGTCTTTAGAATCAAGATCAATGAAATTTGGGTGAAGCTATTTCTTAGATTTGACCTATTCCAGGATTTATGCTTGATCGTAAGGTAAAATGCATGCAAAAACTGTCTTAAAAAATAATTATAAACCTTTCAATATTATTACTCTTTGTGATTCACATTTCAAAAGCTGCCCTATGCTGGAGGTTAATTCAGACTGGTGAGCAGCAATCTGCTCAGTTCTAAAACCTGAGTAAATATGTAATAAGTGTTTAGAAAGCTGCATCACATGACAAAGTTCTTTCATCTGGCTATGTTAGCAGAGATTGAAATCAATCTAAAGACACTTGTTTGTTGTGTTTATGGAAACTATTTCTTTGAATATGTTTGAAAACACTTCATATGTTCCGGTGTCAAACAAAGCACAGTAATTGCAAAAGAAGTGTAATGCACTTCACCATTGCTTAATGTTCCTATGTTGTTCTACTTCAACAAAATTAGTAACTTCAACACGATCGATCATCTGGGACAGTTGGATCAAGCATTATGTTCAGAATGAATCGCTCGGTAAAGTTTTGATTATCTTAAATGTTAACTCAGGACACAATTGGTTGCAGCCACAACATAGGCAATGAAATACTAGAGGTAGCAAGATTGCATTCTAGTGTATATGCAGTTGAGCAACTAATCAGTACATTCACATTAGACAGCAGAATTTACAAATGTATGTAAATGTGAATAACAGCAGAAGTATATCATTTGGGTCCGCAGACCCATTCTGCCATTCAGGTAAAACAAGGCTAATCTGTCTTTGTTTCAAATTCAACACTCCTTACCTTGTCTGGCTACATCTGACTTGAGACCCACCGCAATGTTGGTGATACTTAACTGTGCTCAGATAACCCTAAATTTGCTTGCTTAACAAGAATCCATCCATTTCTGTCTGAAATATACTTAATGACCATAAATCACTTTCTCAAGTAGAGATTTCCAAATTCACTTAATCCTCAAAGAAAGCAAACCTGCTCTGCATCTGTCCTAAAAGAGTGATCACTAATTTTAAAGCAATGCCACCTATATCTAGACTGACCAACAAGAGGAGACAACCTTTCCACATCCAAATTGTCAAGACCATTCAGAATCTTATGTAATTTAAATAAAACAAATCTGGAATAATGAAGTAGCTTAATTACAACCATATGGCAATTGTTATAAAACACATCTGGTTCATTAATGTTCTTTACAGAAGGAAACTGCTATCCTTTCCTGGGCTGGCTTCCATTTGACTCCAGATCCAAAGCAACTTAACTGTGCTCCTAATGTGGTGATCTCAGCCATGAAGACCCTCCATGTTGCTCAGCACAAAACAGCATCTCGAATGCAGTCCAGGGACACCAGCCACGTGCACTCCTAAACAGCACACATTGGCATTTGATATTTGCCAAATAATAATTCCTTTGCCCATTTGTAGTGCATGCAGAATTAACATTCTTCGGGTTCAAACGCTGGTCAAATGCAATTTGCACCATGCCATTGCTGCTTGTAAATTTTACTTTAGCATGTCAAAATGTAGAAGTTAGTGGCAATGACTTAAAAAGAGGTGAATGCTGGCCAAAAGCATCCCATCTCTTGTGGAGCTTCTGAGAGTGCTTTGGGAGGAAGGGAACATTGCTTCATTAAATGCCATGTAAGTATTATAATGGACTCCACTGAATTCAACTACAAGTTTCTTGATTTGGAGACACCGGTGTTGGACTGGGTGTACAAAGTTAAAAATCACACAACACCAGGTTATAGTCCAATAGGTTTATTTGGAAGCACTAGCTTTTGGAGCGCTGTTCTTTCATCAACCACCTGATGAAGGAGCAGCTCTCAGAAAGCTAATGCTTCCAAGTAAACCTGTTGGACTATAACCTGGTGTTGTGTGATTTTTAACTTTATATGTTTCATGTTCTAGTTGGTAGATGTGGCATATGTGGATCATGGATGGGGAAGAGGTTGGAGCACAACAGGCATTCCTATTTTTATAAGTGTAATATGCTGGTCACTCAGTTGATGTGGCCCCTTCACCAACTTGGTGTACATTCTGTGATCAGGGCTGTGGTAGAGCAGATAGGGCTGTTGAAGATATGATTCCACTGCTTCGACCAGACTTGAAGTGGGGGCGCTCTCCAGTATAGTCCAGAAACATCATACCGTATCAGCCGGATATGCTCTGCACTTTTTGAACAGGCGATAAGGCAATGTGATAGATTCCAAAGAACTGAGAAAACAGGAGCAGTACAATGAGGACATTTGGATGCAGGAAACTCTCCTTGTGCATGACGGAGCTCAGCTGCATAAGGTGCTAAAGCCAGACAGAGTCTAATTGGCACCCACTGCCAGTAGGTAATAGTTGAGTGTAGCAGACCATCATGGATTGTGAACTAAAAACAAAAAAGGCTGGAGATCATAGTAGATCAGGCAGCATCCATGGAGAGAGAGCAACGTAATGTTGAATCTAATGACTTCATCAGAGCTGACTTGGAGGGGGCAGCATTTATCATCAGTCATGATGGCAGAATTTGCTTTGTTTGGTATACTGCAGCCTCTATTAATTTTGCTTGTCTTCACTTTTGCTGGCTGTAAATAAAAGCTAATGTTTGGATTTGTCCAACTGCTTATCTGTATTTGATTTTCTCCTACTAGACAATGACAAACTGCAGTTCCCCAGAGCCCTCTGGAGATAGAATGACAGTGACTGAGAGGGGATGATTAGACAGAATATAGCTGAAGACAAGTAAGCGGTGAGGTTTGGTGGTTAAATAGTGACTGGTATGAGAGAATTGGAGTGCAAGCAAGCGTCAGCCAGGCAAAGTATGTGTCTTGAGCAATGTGATTTTTGTGGCTGCTGTGTCATGATATTGCTGATAAGGGGCTACGCTGGATTTCCAACACTTGCCTGGATACCTGGGTACAAAGTGACAGGGATGCCAGTCTTCTGACAGATTTCTGCTGAATTGGCAGGTTGTTCTGGGAATTGTGCATTATAAGGCAGTGATTAGGTTATCCTGCTTAGGCTAGATTTTTAACCCCAGATTTTTTACAGAATTCAAATTTTACCAGTTGCCCTGAGTTAACTCTCAACTGCCCTCTGAAATGACTTGTCACTGAAATCAGGGACAATTAAGATTGGCAAAAAATCAGTAGTACCTGTATCCCACCAAAGTATTTTAAAAAAGAAACAAAGCCCAGATACAAAGGAGATTGCAGGTCCCATTTTGAAAGCCATTAGTGAGCCATGTGGATTTTATAACACCCTGGAAACTGTCATGGTTAGTTTTTTTTAGCCTACATGTACAAGTTTTGCTTGATTGAATCTTGAGCTTGCTACGACCTTGGGTTGCTAGCCTGCTAAGCTACCGTATCCCTCATTATTGGATGACTTTCTAACAAATCAACAATGAGCTATTATTTCAGCCCCTAGTGGTTTCCTTACTCCTGACATAAAGCTAATCTGAATAATTACCAACATTTTTTCTTTTTTCTTAAAGCATTATTAGCAATTGCAACTCTTCAGTCCTTTGGCTAATTCCTGTCTTGAAAGAATGTATTTAATTTGGCTTTCTTTTGTGTTCTGGAATGCAAGTTATGCAACCCTACTTCTACGTTAAGTCATCAGAACTACCACTGTGCCATCGTACTATCTATCTAAATCCCAGTCCTGACTTCATTCTCTTTGCTGAATGCTTAATCAGTTAAAGTAGATCATTTGCAACTGCTGGATAATAAAGTGACTTGCATACGTGTTTCCTAGTGCTGTCATTAACAGATGAAATCATTCATGAAAGCTTGCATAACGATGGCAAGTGTCATTATGACTGAGCTACTGGCGCTTTTTGTAAAAGGAATGGCGTGTTTGGCGAGATATAATTTTATGTTTATTTCTGGTGAAATGAGTGATGCCTGTCATAAGTCTAACACCCAACCTGTAGACAGGATGCAGGTCTCACAGTCCCAATGTCCACCCATTGAGTTTAAGTGAGTTGCATATGTTCTGACCCCAAGGGAATAAGCCACTGTGTATCAGAGAGACCAAAATAGCCATCTCATTATTTTTCTAAAGTTGTTAATCAGACATTGTTGAGTTATTTGGAGATTAGGTTCAATTTAAGGTGAATTGTTTTGTACACAATTGTTTTGTGAATTGATTTTAAACCGAATGACTGAGAATTGCCATTATAGTGAGCATAATTAACATTAACTCCATGTTGCTCAGTGAGAATGCCATGTGATTACTAGGTTAAGTAAAAAGAAATTCTCTTTGCTGATCATGATGTTTGTTTTGGTCATGGTGGGTATATGAGTGGATTGTGGTGCAGTTTTACTTTGTTTGCTTAGTATCATACTGAGAAAAGGCCCAGTCTTTTTGTTAGTTTCTCCATTTAATGTGGCATTTACCCCATTATGCCAGGTTCTCAGTCCAAATGCCCCTGGAAGGTGTAGCGTAAAAGCCACTTCAAAACTTCTTGGGCTGTTGTTTTCATCACCCAAATATTGAAAAATTAATTAACATACCTTCACCCTTTTAAAGTGAATAGCAAAAACAATTTTGCTTCTGGTGGGTTATGTACAATGAATATTATACACAGCAAAACACTACCACAACCACAACCAAAACACATCCATTAATCTCTCAAATGACAGCTAACTGTACCTCATAGAAATCAACACAGCAACTTAATTTGCATGTATTATATCAAGCAATATCGTCAGTGCTTTGCAGACTTATTTAGCCAGCATAAAAGTTGACTTTCAGACATACCATATAGCAATTCACCGCACCCAATTGATCGCAAGTGTCAATTGCTAATTTAAAAAAGAATATTCGTCAAAATATGTTTCTTTTGGAATTTATATTGAAAACTGTGTTGCATCTGAAACAGGGTACTGAGTTGGATGATCAGCCATGATCATATTGAATGGTAGAACAGGCTCAAAGGGCCAAATGGCCTGCACCTACTCCTATTTCATGTTTTTTAAATCTGGGGATTATGCATCAATAAATATTATAAGGAAATAAATGTAAAAGCAGTTCCTTAAATACAGTGGCTATGAGAGATCACACAGCTTTGGATGTAGAGATAGAGAAATTAATGAACTACTTATTTCTGTTCTTGCATTGAGCTTCAAACATTCCCCTGCAAAACTCAGCAAAGCTACTTAGAAAATAATTTGCCCACTGACATCTGAAACAATTTCAACTTGCAGTTAGCACACGTACCTGCAGATGCATGTGTTGCCTATATTCCACCCAAGATGTACAATTCCACCAATAGATTTGTGGTACCTTCACAAAAACAGGATTCCAGAGTGGAATAAGCACTTGTGCAAACCAGAATAAAATGTTGCCATAAAGTGGATGAATGATGCTGTTTAAGTGATTAAGATAGAAACTGACTGTTGGGAGCCAGGTTAGCTCAGTCAGTAGATGATCAGACTTTCAATCTGAGAAGCCAGGTTTCAAGTCATTGCACGAGATATTGACACCAACACTAAGTTGAGCCATGCAGTTGGTTGCATATACAGGCAGCATGGTGGCTCAGTGGTTAACACTGCTGCCTCACAGCACCAGGAACCTGGGTTAACTTCCACCCTTGCACACCTGTCTGTGTAGAGTTTGCACATTCTCCCTGTGTCTGCGTGGAGCTGCTGCAGTTTCCTCCCATAGTCCAAAGATGTTCAGGTTACATGGATTGGCCATGCTTAATTGCCCTGTAGTGTTGAAGTGTGTGTAGACTAAGGTGGATTGCAGGGATAGAGTTAGTGTGGACTCATAGAACAATACAGTGCAGAGCAGGCCCTCAGTGTTGTGCTGACCTGTGAACTATTCTCAGCTCGTCCCCATCATCATCCATGTGCTTATCCAAGTATTGTTTAAATCTCCCTAATGTGGCTGAATTAACTATGTTGGCAGATAGGGCATTCCACCCCCTTACCACTCTCTGAGTAAAGAACCTGCCTCTGACATCTGTCTTAAATCTATCAAACTTCAATTTGTAGTTATGCCCCCTTGTACAAGCTGACGTCACCATCTTAGGAAAAAGACTTTCACTGTCTACCCTATCTAATCCTCTGATCATCTTGAATGTATGTATCAAATCCCCTCTTAGCCTTCTTTTTTGCAATGAGAACAGACCCAAGTCTCTCAGCCTTTCCTCATAAGACCTTCCCTCCAGACCAGGCAACATCCTGGTAAATCTCCTCTGCATCTTTTCCAATGCTTCCACATCCTTCCCAAAATATGGCAACCAGAACTGCACACAATATTCCAAGTGTGGTCACACTATCATTTTGTATAGTTGCAGCATGATATTGCAGCTCCAGTTCGCAATCCTTCTACAAACGGAACCTAACACACCGTATGCCTTAACAGCACTATCAACCTGGGTGGCAACTTTCAGGGATCTATGTACATGGACTCCAAGATCCCATTGCACATCCACACTACCAAGAATCTTTCCATTGACCCAGTATTCTGCCTTCCTGTTACTCTTCCCAAAGTGCATCACCTCACATTTAGCTGCATTGAACTCCGTTTGCCACCTCTTAGCCCAATTCTGCAGTTTATCCAAGTCCCCCTGCAACCTGTACAATTTTTCCAAACTGTCTACTACTCCATCAACTTAGGTGTCATTAAACTCGATGGGCTGAATGGCCTGCTTCCCCACTGTAGGGAGTTTATGATTAACTCAGGGCAGTTCCCAACTCTTGGTGGTTGATGCCACACAATTCCCATCAAAGTCCAGTTTGTCAGTGAGGACACTTGTATCAGCATCTCAGACATTTTTGCATACATTGTGGTTCCCTCCTTCCTTTTGAAGGAAAGTTTAAAAATTACTGGGTTGAACCATTTCTCCAGACCAGCATCCAAGTTTGAAAACAACAGACTGTGATGACAGGAGTGCACTGATAATCAATCCCAGCTACTCCACAAGTCTACCAAAAGTGCAAATGTCTTATTTATCACCAAAATCATCAACTTGTTTCTCTTTAGCACTGTTATTCTGGAAAGAAAGGTCCTGGTGAAAAGTTTCTATCATTAACTCCAAAAAATTAGAAATAAAAGTTATTTAAACAAGCAGAGAAAGTAGCATATTAACTAACGTTACTCTGCAAGTTTCAATTATTTCCCTGTTTTCCCCCACATATTGAGTCAGACAAGCCAACACAGCTCATCTCAACTCAATTGTATCATGGGTTTTAAAAACAGGCTGAAAAGAAACCCCCCCCCCTCCTGTAGATCAAGATTTCAAATTTAATGGATAAAAATGGGTTGACTACTTGTGGTTCCTTTTATTTCCAGTTGACCTATTCGACTGCTGACGGTGACTGAATGATGGATGATCTTCAGACCCGATTTCAAATGCAATTGGGGAAACACTTACAATTCACAGTTGGAATTTTATCATGTTCTTTCAAACTACTTCCGCAAGAGTGAAAAAAGGCTTCTTTTTTAAGGTTGTAAGGTTTTTATTTCTCTTGCTGACAGGGAAAGAGAGAGCAGATTTGTTCCCCTGCTCTTTTGGTTGCAAGCCTAATCACAACTGCCACATCTCAATGTGTACTGTAAAAGCAATTTTAATTCAGAGGCTGTTGCAAGGCAATTTTAAACACAGACCCTAGATTTCTTTTTCCAAGCTGTTCAACAATCAAGACATAAGAGATGGGTTTCTTCCTTAAAAACTTTGCTGGACTTGTGGAGTAGTGGGGCCTCATTGCTGTCAAATTTCTAGTTTTTATTATTTATTTTATTCAAAGTCATCTTCTAACTTAATCATTCAAACAGCAATATTCATTCACTTAATGATCTCTACACACATACAGGATCCTCTGCTCCTGCATTCTCCCCTTCTCCCCTTTCCTCCTCACCACCCCTCCCCACCCTCATGTTCTTCCTATCAAAATGTATCACCTCTCACCTCTCTCTATATAACCACTAATTCTATCATGAATAGTTGTTTCTAGAAGCTTCTGCAAAGCTGCCACTAAAATTGCACGGCTGTGCCCTCAAGCAGCTGCTCAAAGATGCTGCAGCTAGAGCATAGAGGTCTGCACAGCCAGAAAGGATATTAGTGTTCCCCACCACTGACATCCAGGCAGTCTGGATTTGTTTGGCCTATCTTTCCCATCTGAGGGAATATATCTTGATTGTACCTGAACTATCTCCTCTTCAAAGGTAGCCCATGTTCAGCTACTGCTTTTCCTGCCAACCTTTAGTTCAAGTCTGTCCATCCTAGCTCAGTTCTTGTTCCACTGAAGTCAACTTTCCACCAGTTAATTGATCAACCCAGAGTAAGAACAAAGTCATTTTCCACCATCATTTTTAAATTTACATCCCCTAAGTGTTTCCCCCACTGTTATTTCCCCTCATTTCCAAGACCCAGATCTACCGGTGTCTTCTTTCATGTTGGGCTCGACACAATCTGCTGTTGGAAATTCTCCTGAATACAATCTAGAAACTCTTGTCCCCCACTGCCTCTTACACTGAAACTACTGCAGTCTACAGACAGGTTATTAAAGTCTCCCATTAAATCTACTCTATGATGCTTATATAACTGTAATTTCCTTACAGATTTCCTATATCGTCCTGAGTAGCTGGTGTATATATTACACTGAACAATGTAATTAGATCCCTATTTCTTGGCTCCAGCCAAACCAATTCTGTTCTTTAACCATCTGAAACATCTCTTTCTCTCAGACTGCAGTGCTCTCCTTAATCAAAACTACCATTCCTCCTATTTTTTCCCTTTCTTGTGTTTGCTGAACATGTTGTAGCTTGGAATATTTAATTCTCAGATGTATTCATCTTTAAGCCAGGTCTCCTTTATTGGCACATCATAACAGGCTTCGTAATCTTATAAACTATACTCCATGCATCCACCTGCACCATTCAGTGTAACCCTGATTCATTACCTTCTCCCTTCAACTCTTAAGTTAACTTAGAAAAATAACATCAAAATAGAGAATACTATCAGCATTTCATGCACCCTGACATTGCTTTCTAATATATCTCCTGGTTCCTGCACCTTTGCTGAGTTAAATTAAACCCTTCTGAATAGCATTAACAAATGTGGTCCAGATTATTAGATTAGATTACATTAGATTAGATTACATTACAGTGTGGAAACAGGCCCTTCGGCCCAACAAGTCTACACCGACCCGCCACCCATATCCCTACATTTTATCCATTACCTAACACTACGGGCAATTTAGCATGGCCAATTCACCTGACCTGCACATCTTTGGATTGTGGGAGGAAACCGGAGCAGCCGGAGGAAACCCACGCAGACACGGGGAGAATGTGCAAACTCCACACAGTCAGTCGTCTGAGGCGGGAATTGAACCCGGGTCTCAGGCGCTGTGAGGCAGCAGTGCCAACCACTGTGCCGCCCATTATGTTTAGATGCAACCCATTTGGCTTGTATAGGTAACAGCTCTTCTGCAGCCAGTCATAGTGACCCAGGAGCTGAAAAAAGTCCTAAGAGAAAGTGAGGACTGCAGATGCTGGAGATCAGAGCTGAAAAATGTGTTGCTGGAAAAGCGCAGTAGGTCAGGCAGCATCCAAGGAGCAGGAGAATCGATGTTTCGGGCTTATGAAAGTAATAGGGTGGTTGTTATGGGGGACTTTAACTTTCCTGATATTGATTGGGAAAGCTATAGCTCTAGTTCGTTAGATGGGTCGGTGTTTGTCCAATGTGTGCAGGAGGGTTTCCTGACACAA
>NC_057712.1:103064124-103093083 GCF_004010195.1 Chiloscyllium plagiosum | reverse complement strand
GTTTTACCAGGATGTTGCCTGGTATGGTAGAGAGATCGTATGAGGCAGGGCTGAGGCACTTGGGGTTGTTTTCATTGGAGAAAAGAAGGTTTAGGGGTGACTTGATAGAGGTGTACAAGATGATTAGGGGTTTAGATAGGGTTGACCATGAGAAACTTTTTCCACGTATGGAGTCAGCTATTACGAGGGGGCACAGCTTTAAATTAAGGGGTGCTAGGTATAGGACAGATGTTAGGGGTAGGTTCTTTACTCAGTGAGTCATGAGTTCATGGAATTCTCTGCCAGTAGCAGTGGTTTAGATAGGGTTGACCATGAGAAACTTTTTCCACGTATGGAGTCAGCTATTACGAGGGGGCACAGCTTTAAATTAAGGGGTGCTAGGTATAGGACAGATGTTAGGGGTAGGTTCTTTACTCAGTGAGTCATGAGTTCATGGAATTCTCTGCCAGTAGCAGTGGTGGACTCTCCCTCTTTATGGGCATTTAAGCGGGCATTGGATAGGCATATGGAGGATAGTGGGCTGGTGTAGGTTAGGTGGGCTTGGATCAGCGCAACATCGAGGGCCAAAGGGACTGTACTGCGCTGTATTCTTCTATGTTCTATGTTCTATGTTCTATGACTTCTGGCTGGGAAATCTTCCGAACAGGGAGGAAACAAGCATCCTGGAATCACACTGATAGCTCCTAACTTGCATTGTGACCAACTTGCTGAATGTGCTGTTAACATAGTTCTCCCCATTATGGATCCAACACATTCACTGTAGCTGCTGATTGAACTCTGAAATCTAAAGTTGAAGCTTGTGGAGTCTGTGGCAAATACTGCACATAGGCACATCTAGATCATTAGTAACATCCACAATTCCTACATGTCACAGATGAGCATTCTGTTTGGCCGAGCTGCCCAGTCAAACTTGATCCTTAAACTTACATGTTAAATTTGTTTTAATTTTAAAAGTTTTTTTTTTCAAAAAAACCAGAACTTTAATCTCTCTATAGTTAACAATACAAGAATAATAGAAAGAAGAAATGTTTCACCTTTACTCAAACCTGCTTCCTGTCATGTGCCTGTAACTCTGCTGTTCTCTCTCTCTGCGCTGTTTGATCTGGGGTCAACTTTCTCTCATGTTTATTTATCTGGTACAGTCATTTTCTTTGCTGTGTTTTATCTAGTGTCCACTCTCCCTCTCTCATGATATTTTATCTAGTGCGCACACTCTGCCTCTCTTTGCAACATTTTATCTGACATTTCATCTCTCTCATTGCTTTATCTGGTGTCCATTCTCAAAATTCTTTATCTGGGGTCTGTAGATCCAGATAAGACAGTACGTCATCCATCTCACCATTAAGAAAATCTCAGTTTTACTTTTGAATGGGACAAAATGACTATGATTAGGCACAACAAGACAGACAAATTTGTTTCTGAAAGCTCTAATGTAAACTTTTAGTATGAGGAGGTAAGCAATCTAATATAAATATTCCAGTTTATATAAGTTATTCACTGAAAACATTATAGCTACTGATGAGCAAATCAGAAACAAAAGAATTACTTTTTAGGTACATATAGGAATTCTCTTCAAGAGTCTTTACAGTATGAAATAAGTTAATCATTTGAGAAGTTACATTAACACATGAACATATTGAAGACTACTGGAGAAAAGCCAGCAGTGAGAGCTGCCAGTCAGAAGCATGTAATCTCAAGCTTAACAGTGCTTTGGAGAAGGGTCTGACTGCTACCGAAATGACAACAATCCAATGACCAAGGTATCATGAAAGTACATTTTCAGAGTTGGTTTGATTTCTGGGACCGGAGACATAGGTAAGTTTTCAGGGTGGATTGGTTATTGCTTTTGTAAATGTGGTCAATCAAGGAGTTTTGCACGTTATATTTGGATGTTACATATTGCACATTATATTGTGTAATATGTAACACCCAAATATAATCTTAAACCTAGGATTCTGAAGCACTTGTTCAGTGCAGAATCTATGGCAACAGCTGTAAAATAGGCTATAATTTGAAACTGTCTGATACAAAATAAAGAAAAAATAGTTAAGCATTGCAGTGGAAGCTCCCTGAATGACATTGTCTAACATACCTTTTTATTGTCTCCTTAGATTTACAGTTGAATATATCCTCTCAGAGCCTCACCCCGAATGGAGAGGGAAACGGGGAAAGATTGAGATGTCCCTTTGTTCAGAATTTTTGACAGGGCGGACTGAAGAGTTGAAAACACTTTTGTGTATTTGTGGTCCAACTTCCTTCACTGAGCAAGCTGTTGGGTATGTACTGTGGTACTCGGTTCATCTAGGATGATATTCTGCTCCTTCAAAATCAGATTTCCATAATCAAATTTAACTTCCAACTTAATGCTTCTGTTATCTTTTCTTTGCTGTTGATTCTGTTACCCTCTTTGAAAACTGTCTCATCCTGATCTCTGCAGCCTACGCGTGTCTTTCATCCTATGTTCCCATTTTGTAATATCGCTTTCCTCTATTCCTACCTTGGCCCATCTGTCACAGAAATCTATACCTGTGCCTTTGTCAGACTTGACTATTCCAGTCATAAAGCTGAAATCCTTGGAGAAACCAACAGGTCTGACAGCATGTGTGAAGAGATAACAGAGTTAACGTTTCGAGTTCAGTGACCTTTCTGCAGGAGGGTCATTGGACTCAAAATGTTTTAGATTAGATTACTTACAGTGTGGAAACAGGCCCTTTGTCCCAACAAGTCCACACTGACCCTCCAAAGAGCAACCCACTCATACCCATTCCCCTACATTTACCCCTTTGAAATAACTTTTTTAAGAAATTTTTTTATTAGATTACTTACAGTGTGGAAACAGGCCCTTCGGCCCAACAGGTCCACACCGACCCACTGAAGCGCAACCCACCCATAACCCTACATTTACCCCTTATCTAACACTACGGGCAATTTAGCATGGCCAATTCACCTGACCTGCACATTTTTGGACTGTGGGAGGAAACCGGAGCACCTGGAGAAAACCCACGCAGACACAGGGAGAATGTGCAAACTCCACACAGTCAGTCACCTGAGGTGGGAATTGAACCCAGGTCTCTGGCACTGTGAGGCAGCAGTGCTAAGCACTGTGCCACCATGCCACCCCTACTGTGCACCGTGCCGCCCATTTAGATTACTTACAGTGAGGAAACTTTGTTTTTGCGTCACAGATGCTGCCAACCTGCTGAGTTTCTCTAGGGGCTTTGGTTTTTGTTTGTTTCATATCTTCAGAATCCACGATTTTGTTTTATTTGACTATTCCAATTCTATTCAACAAGCCTCTCATTCAAACTTCAACTCATCCAAATCATTGCTGTCTATATCCTGTCTAGCAACACATCCTACTAGACTGTCCCTCCTGTTTTTGCAGGTCTGTATTGATTGCCAGTCACTCAACATCTCGATTTAGCACAGCCTGATTTTTAGGAGCTGCTGTCAAAGATTTTCAGTTTTGTGTCAGGTACACAGAGACTGGAAAAGGATCACAATTATTTTGTTAGCTGTATTTTCTTTAAATTTTAAAATTTGGTTTAAAACATGGTTACTGATTAAATTATTTTTTTATTTCAAAAATATACTTTACTCATAAAAATGTTTACATACATAGCCACTAAAACAGTTGGTTTTGTTGTGAAGAAAAACACTTTTACTCTATCCAACAAACAAATCAAAGGCATTTCTTAATTATGCAATACTATGTTTACATGCATTTGAAGATAGTAGCATACTTGTTTAGCTTAGCCACTGAGTTCTTGAATATGACCCAGTCGGTCGATCTGAGCAGTCCCATCGAAGCCCTTTCATTGCCTCAGACTGACACTGCACTCATTTTTGAACTGAGTCTTTAGATTAGATTAGATTACTTTTTTTTAGAATAGATTAGATTAGATTACTTACAGTGTGGAAACAGGCCCTTTGGCCCCACAAGTCCACATCGACCCGCCGAAGCGTAACCCACCCATACCCCTACATTTACCCCTTTACCTAACACTACGGGCAATTTAGCATGGCCAATTCACCTGACTTGCACATCTTTGGACTGTGGGAGGAAACCGGAGCCCCCGGAGGAAACCCACGCAGACACGGGGAGAACGTGCAAACTCCACACAGTCAGTCGCCTGAGTCGGGAATTGAACCCGGGTCTCTGGCGCTGCGAGGCAGCAGTGCTAACCACTGTGCCACCGTGCCGAGTCCTCCCAATTCAATTTCTGCTTGTAAGCCAGAAGGAGGAGCACAGCATTGTGATCTGATTTTCCAAAATTCAGGCAGTGGATGGCGTGTAGGTATCTTTGATAGTCGGGGGGCAATGGTCAAGGACATTCAGACCTCTGGTGGGATGGAAGATGTGTTGATGGTATTTTGGAAGCACGTCCTTAAGGTTGGCCTAGTTGAGGTCACAAGCAATGATGAACAAGGCCTCTGGGTACCATGTCAAGAATGTTGTATACTTTGTCAAGTGCACTCTTCACTTCCACATAGGGTGGGATGTAGCCCGCTGGCAGGATAACAGAGGTGAATATACGTGGTAGGTAGTAGGAACGGCACTTTACTGTAGGATATTCTAAGTCAGGGACAGTAACTTAAAAGGTCGCCATGTCTGAGTACCAGGAGGTGTTGATCAGGAAGCAGGTCCCACCGCTCCTTGCCTTACCAAAGGACGCTGAGCAGTCCATTCGCTGAACTGAGAAAACCTCAGGTTGTAAGGCACAGTCTGGTGTAGCAGCAGTGAGCCAGGTCTCTGTAAAACAGATTACACAGCAGTCTCTTAATTCCTTTGGAAGGTGAGTCTAGCTTTGAGTTCATACAAATTGTTTTCAATGGCTTGGACATTTGCTAGGTGTATGCTGAGGAGGGGGGTCCTAAAAGCCTGAAGTTCCAGTCTCACCCAAAATCTAGCGTATCTCCCACTTTACCTGGATAAGTGTGTGTGCTCCTGATGGCGTACTGGGTACGAGTCGCAGCCTTGAGTATTCTGGGGAGTCTTGTGCTGAGTTCGGTTAGGCCTCATCGATGTTGGGTCATCATGCAGACAGGTCTTGTTCCTGCGCTGGTCAGACCTCGATTCCAGGTGTCCACGAGGTGGTCAGGCTTGCGGGAATCAGGAGGCCCTAAATTTCTTCGGGTTTGTTGTTCAAGCTTCGTTGGTAGTTGAGCCTCGTTGGTCATAGAAACTTTAAACCTGAAAGTAGATTTAAGATAACATTGTTAGTAATTCTGATTAACTACGAATTGAGGTTTAGAAGAGCAGAATGATTAGAAGATAAGTATGAATAAAATCTGCTGTAAACAGCCCACAGAATTTTGCCACACTCTGGCACCAACTTGGAAAGATAGATGGGTTCAAGCAGCAGTGAAGGAACAGTGATGTAGTTCAAATCAGCATTGTGCGGCGTGGAAGGAAGCTTAGCAGGTACTGGTGTGAGTGTTCCTTTGCCTTTGCTTTCCTTGTTGACTTGGTGGTTGTAGGTTTTGGGAGATGATATAGAAACATTGAGCTACTGCAACATACCTTGTATATGGTGTACTAACTGCTGCCAGTATTCTTTAGTGGTAAAGGGAATGAATTATTAAATTGTCAGATGGGATACTAATCAAGCAGAATGATTTGTTTTGGATTATGTCAAGCTTGATATTTGTTCAAGCTACTCACATCTAGGCAACCAGAGTAGGTTGCTTGGATGTGTTGAGTAGAGTTTGGAGAGTAAAGAGATGAATACTCGCTGCAGAATTCCCAGCCTCTGACCTGTTCTTGTAGCCACAGTGTTTATAGTCCAGTTCAGTTTCTGCTCAATGGTAACCCCCAGGATATTGTTAGTTGGGGATTCAATGATGGTAATGCCATTAAGAATAAAGGATTTAAAATTTGCTGCTGGGAGTGGTTATTGCCTTTGCGATGCTTAATTATAAGTTTTCCACGTTGCCTATAATCGTGCTGAAAATAATTAGGTTAACCTTATTAGGTTAATAAGGTTACTTATATTATTAAATACAACTGTAAATTGCTCTTTAGCAAATTGTACATGCCTTAAATTCATTTAGATGGAATCAGTTCCCAGTTTTCACTCTATCTCAAAAAAAAAGTCTCAGGCCATATTTTTAACTGACTTCTTACGGCACTCCTCTTCTGAGAGAATGTTGGTCAGTCATCACTTTTCATCTCTGTTTCTATGTTTTAACATACCTTTCCTAGCTTGACCAGGCAAAAGGTCATAAGCTTGTCAACAATTAACATTCCTCAATCTTAATGTGAAATTCTTTCACAGTCAATATTGATCCAACTTTCTGAAAGTTCACTGCTTCTTGCAAGTCAAGCCTTGTAGACAAAATAAAATACAATAATCATAAACCTACACTCACTGGATCCAAATTCTGGAACTCCCCAGTAGTATATCAGCAACTAACTGACTAGTGGTTCAAAAAGGCAGCTCATCACAACCCTGTCAAGGGACACCCACATCCCATGGAGGATTTTGTAAAAAGGCATTTGTATGGATTTGGTCGATTTTGTCTCCTCTTCCCTGTTAGGGTTCCTGAAGCTTGAAATCTAGCCTACAGGATTTTAAAAGGAAAAGGGCAAACATGTCTGCAGTGAGCTTTAAGTTGGAGCAGCTTTGGATCAGAGTTTGAGCTAGAGGCTGAACTATAGGCACTACAATTCATCAGGGAAAGGAAGAACACACTTGTATTTTTTTGTATCAGGAGGCAGTGACATCACATAGGATAAGATCTTTTGATTTGGCAGGGTTCAGGGATAGGAGGATGCCATTGTAAATGGGGCGAGTAAGGGGACCCAGAGGGCAGGAGCATAGGAACTTCAGCCTTTCTGATTGTCCAACAAGTCCGAAGTTTTTCCATCATGTTTGGACAACATGGTGGAATAGCTACCTAAGAGATGGAGGGAGGGATGCAAAAAGCAGTAGTAGAGGACAGTATAGTCAGGGAAATTGACCCTTTTCCAGGGCAAAGAAGTCACCAGGATTTGAGTATTCTGCTCAGGACTGCAGGGATTCAATTGTTGTGGTAAATAATCGTTTCTAAAAACATTGCCAAGACAAAATGAGGAGATTCCACAAACTCCGTATGATGAGTTAGGCATCAAATTAAGAAGCAGAACCTCAAAACTCATAATCTATGGATTATGAACTAAACCATGTACAAATTGAGACTGACAAATTCAGACTAGAGAGAAACAAGTTCTGGTTTGAGAGTCTCTTGCAGCAATACTGGGGAAAGTATTATCTGTACCATTGGGACGGTCTATACCTAAACTGTTTTGGGGCCCGTGTTCTTCCGATTCGTAAAATTAGTGAAGTAGAGAGGATTTTATGCTAAATAATGGGAGCAAGGAATCAAATTTGGGCAGATGTCATAAATTAAAGTGACAAGCAGCATACCCATTTTTTTTTTCCCTTTCTGAGGTCAGTGCACAGTAGCAACTTCCAGAATTAGAAGTCAATGCTGTGAATGGCAGTTCTGAGAAAGTGTGCCAGACTAATACCTGGAAATGGGCAGTTTCTCCAGCGAGGAAAGTTTGGACAGATGAGGTTTGTGTCTACTGAAGTTCAGAAGAGTAAGAGCTACCCTGATTGAAATACATAAAATCCTGACAGTTATCTTGGCAGGGTAGATGAGGATGTTTTTCCGGAAGAACCTGAAGAGGGTGCACTGCTTAAAAATAGTGGGTTGCTCATTTAAAACAAAGATAAGGCGATTTTCCTTCTCCCAATACATCATAAAGTCTTTGGAATTTTCTCTCAATGAAAAGATGGTGGAAGCGTAGTTCTTGGCTGTTTTTAAAAGTAGAAATCGTTGGATCCTTGACAATCAAGGGATGAAGGTGGAATTATGATTATGCTTCAATCTGCCACGATTTTGTTGAATGGCAAAACAGGCTGGAGGGGTTAAATGGATTCGCCTGCTCCTTGTTCAAAAGCTCATATATGTTTATCTAAAATAGAGCCTGCAGTTTCGTTCAGATCCTGATCAGATTGTCTACTGTTCACATCTCATTTTGTTTAAAAACGCTTTATTCTTGTCCTAAATAATTTATACCTTGTCTCCTTTATAGTGGAATGTTATATTCATACTTAAGCCTTGTAAATCTTATCAGTGGTTTACCTCTAGTCTGGCATTAGAGATAAGAAGCTTTTCAGAGAGTTAGTTACTTGGAATTCCTATTCTTTTTAAAATCAGGTGATAAATTCAGCATCCCTCAACTTCTAATAATACCATTCACCTGATCTCTTCTGTTTGTACAGTGTTAGCTATTCTATATTATTATGGGGAGCAATTTATGTATTATCTCTATTATAATGTTGTCCCGAGACACAGAGCTCAATACTAAAACAATGTTTTCTGAATAGAACAGTGCTCCACTCTCTCAGTGGTTTCAACAGAGATGCTAGAATGCTATTGCCAGTTTATGATATTGATTATTCCAATGCTAGAATATTCATTAATTGTTGTTACATTTTATTTCTCCTACAGTTTCTTCAAACAGTTAGGATTTAACAATGAAGAGATTCATGCTTTCAGTGGCTAACCTCCAAGAATATCAGCAACAGTTTTAGAATGGTAAAAAGTCAATTTTGATGCAAATAAAAACCTGCTGAGCAGGTTCTGTTAAGTTATTAAAATATTATTGGCACACGGCACTATGCATAACTCCTGCCTTAGTTTTGGTTTGTGTGCTGTATTTGATATAATTATTGTAAATGCATTAACTTTTTTTTAAAAAGAACTTGCACTGTAATTTATACCCATGAGGACAATGTTTGGTATTTTGAAAGGCTTACATTTTTTGCCCTGTATTGTGTTAAACGTGCAAGGAGATTTTTATTAATGGTGCCTCCAGTAACTGAAGACTAATAGGATGCAATATGATGCAGTATTCTGTGACCTCAGACAGATTTCTACTGTATTTTGGAAACAATAACTACTGACAAGTAGGTTATATTTTACAGAAGATTTATATTGGAATGTTCCCAACTGAACCTGGACTGTGCACTGATATCCAAATCTTGTATTGCAAGCTGTATAAAGTATCTCTCAAGTGACCTATTCAAATACATTATTTCTTGAAAAATTATAATTTGAAAACTTTACTTAAACCTCAATAAAATACTTATGCAAACCTGAACAGAGTTGCACATTCTTTCCAACAGTGTCACATTGGAGGGATGTCAGCCTGATGCAGCGACATCAGACCAGTTGTATTAAAATATCTTGGAATAGAATGGCATAGCATGGTTTGACATTTCCCAATCTGACAAGTTAACTTTTTAATTTTGGCTCTGCCCACAAAAGTGAATGTCATGATTTGAGGCTGAAAAAATAATTTCTCAGAACAAAACAAAAAACTTCATTGAAGGAAATTATACAGTTGGCAACTAAATTCTAAGACCAATTGGATCAAAAATTAGAAAACAAATGATATTTTAAAAAAGTGTAACTTAAAAACAGAATAGGGGAGCTAAGTTTTACTTGTTCAACTCAGCCATGGCCATAGGAAGTTGGCAATATTGATTTTTTTGGACTAGATTATTTCTTTTTAATTCAGACATATCCCAATACGCGCCATAACAAAAGAGAAATCTGGCAGATATTGGGAAATCTGAAATAAACCAAAATACTGAAAAATCAGTTAATAGGGAGAAATGTTTTAAGGTTTGGGTAAATTGTTACCTTCTGGCACTCTGTCAGTGTTATGAAATGCCTGACAAGATTTCTGTTGGGATGGCCAATTCATGGCCAGGGAGTGCACTGACTGTCCAATTGAGTATAGTAGGCAGGCCCTCAAGTCTGAAGGGCCAATGGAGGCCCTCAAGTCTGAAGGGCCAATGGAGGCCCTCTAGCCACATGGCTGTCACATTGACAGCCATTCAGTCGAAGTCGTGAATTGTTGATTCATGCAAGGAGGTGGGTCCCTTAAAATGAAGTAACTCTCTGAGGAGAGGGTAATATATTGGCCATGTCTCAAAGCCAGTACGGTGCCTAGAAGTAGACAGGAAAATCACAGACTACTTGTGCTGTATGGCCTTAGTAGCAATGTGACTTGTCTAATAGGTTACTCACCACTTTCTGGGCAGTTAGATGTCATCCTCACTCCTCTGTTCAGCTCATAATAAAAATGGCCCAGAGTAGGGTGCATAACATAAGAGAAAGGAACAAGAATAACCAAGTCTCTTCACAAATCACCATTCAAATGGCCATGGCTAATCTTAACTTCAACTTTGTTTTGAGGTCAGGTAGCCATTTCTCCTGCTGGCCACAAGACTGGTTAAGAGCTACAATTAAGAATGTTAGGAACTTTGGTCAAGCTAGTTTAAATGCTGATCTAAGTTAAAACTGCAGCCAGGATTTATTGTGACCTGTCCTGTAATTTGTGACCTGCAGATTCCTTTGTTATCCAAAAAAGGGAGGTGCCATTGGTGATCTACTAAATATACTGACACCACTATTACCTTCTATGGAATATAGTATGTGACTATTTGCAATTTGACATGAACATTTGGAAGTTGTTTACCAGTAAAAGTTATTGGCTAGGGTCGAACAGTGTGATCAGGTTTGGTCAGTTCATTGACTGAGTACCAGAAATATTTCTGAGGCTCTTGTGGTGCAACAGTAGTGTTCCTACCCTTGGACCAGGAGACCCTAATTCAAGTCCCACCTACTTCAGAGGGTTGGAATAATATCTCTGGACAGGTTGATTTTAAAACTAAAGGTTAAATTTTTAAAATCCCAGTAAAGTTTTTGGCAAATTAGCACACTTTGGGATAAAAGTGACCAGCATAAAAGGATTTTGCAGAAGTGAGCCCTTGAGACCACCATTCTGAACATAGAACAGCACAGCACAGGAACAGGCTGAGCGAGTCGCTGAATTAAACTAATCTCTTCTGCCTGTCCTTGGTCTATATCCCTCCGTTTCTTGAGTATTCATGTGCTAATCTAAAAATCCCTTAAACACCCCGAGCTGCTTCCTCCACAATCTCTGACAACATGTTTCAGACTCCTACCACTCTTGTATAAGAGGAAACTTGCCTCGAACATCTCCTTTGAACTCCCCCACCCAGCCTCACCTCATCTTAAGTGCATGCCCCCTAGTGTTAGGCATTTGAACTCCGGGTTGGTGATCAGAATCTTTCCCAATCTACCTCTCTCAAATTTTATAGACTTCAGTCAGGTCTCCCCTCAGCCTCTGTCACTCCAGAGAAAACAACCAAGTTTTTGTAGCCCCTCCTTATAGCTCATACCCTCTAAGCCATGCAGCATCCTGGTAAAACCTCTTCTGCACCCTTTGTAAAGCCTCCATATCCTTCCTGTATTGTGGCAACCAGAATTGAATGCAGTACTAAGTGTGGCCTAACCAAAGTCTTAAAGCTGCAACATGACATCCTGACTCTTGTACTCAGTTCCATAACCACGAAAGGGAAGCATGCCATATGCCTTCTTTACTACCCTATCTACTTCAGTGATCACTTTCAGGGACCTGTGGACTTGAACCCCAACATCCCTCTGTATATCAATGCTGTTAAGGGTCTTGACATTAACTGTACACTTTTCTTTAACATTTGATCTCCCAAAGTGCAGCACCTCACACTTACCCAGATTAAGCTTCATCCACCATTTCTCTGCCCATATCTGCAACTGATCTATATCCCGCTGAATCCCTTAACAACTTCCTACACTATCCACAACTCAGCTGATCTTTGTATCCAAGTCATTCATATATATTACAAACAGCAAAATGTCCCAGAATGGAACTCCGCAGAACACCACTAATCGTGGACCTCCAGCCAGAAAAACCACCCTTCCGTCGCTACCAGCTACCTTCTGTGACAAAGCCAAGTCTGAATACAAACAGCCAAATCACCATCAATCCTGTGCATCTTAAATCTTCTGGATGAGCCTAGCGTAGGAACATTGTCCAAAGCTTACTAAAATCCAAGTAGACAACATCCACTGGTCTACCCTCATTGATCACCTTCTTCACCTCCTCGAAAAATTCAATCAAGTTAGTGAGACTTCACCTGCCTCGCACAAAGCCATGCTGACTGTCCCTAATTAGGCCATGCTTTTCCAAATATGCGTAAATCCTATCCCTAAGAATTCTCTCAAATAGCTTCCAAACCACCCAAGATGAGACTCACCAGTCTATAGTTTCCTGGATTATCCACATTTCCCTCCTTGAAGAAAGGAACAACATTAGCTACTCGCTAGTCGTATCCCTCTAGTGGCTCGTGAGGATACAAAGATCTTAATCCATGCCCCAGCAATCTCCTCTCTTGCCTCTCTCAATAACCTGGGGTAGATACCATTGGGCCCTAGCAATTTAGCATAATGCTCTTCAAGAGACCCAGCAGCACTTCTTTTTTAATCTCAAAATGCCTGAGCATATTAGCATGTTCAACACAAATCTCACTGTCCTCCATGCCCTTCTGAGTGAGTACTGACACAAAGTACTCCTTTAGGATAACGCCCAAATCTTCTGCCTCCAAGAACAAACTTCCTCCTTGTATGGTCCTACCTTCTCCCTAGTTATCCTCTGGGATTCTTTTTAACCCTCCTTGCCATGTCATTTCATGGCCCCTTCTTGCTCTCCTAATTCCCTGCTTGAGTCCTTTCCTGCTCTTGGATGCATTTAAATACTGCCTTGTCTAAGCCTCTTGCTGTAAGGGACTCTCAATCAATATTGGGCAAGTTAATATCACCCACTATGACAACTCTTATTATTGAATCTTTGCATAATCTGCCTACATACTTGTTCCTCAATCTCTGTGGCTGCTGGGGGCCTGAGAGATTGCACCCATCTTATTTTTGAGCTCTACACATATTGCCTCAGTAGATGAGCTGTCCAATGTCCTCTGAGTGCAGATCTAAAATTCTCCCTGATAGTTAACACAGATTCTCCAGCATTTACCTTCCGATCTTGTCTAAACAACGAAACCCTGGAATGTTAAGCAGCCAGTACAGTCCCTGTCTCAACCAACTCTCTGTAATGGCCACGGCATCTTAATTCTATGGACTGATCCACACTTTAAGCTCATCTGCCTTACCTATAATACTCCTTGCATTCAGATAAATGCACTTCAGCCCATTAGTGCCATTGTGTTAATTTCCGGTCTCAGCCTTTCCTTCCTTTCTGACTTGCTGGTCCTAACATCTAACTTTCTCTTAATCCCTACACTTGCTGATATGCTGCTCTGGCTTCCAGCCCCTGCCACCCTAGTTTAAAACCTCCCAAGTAGTTCTAGTGAACCTCCCTGCAAGGTTATTAGTTCCCCTCCACTTTAGATACAACCCTGTCCCAGAACAGGTCCCAATGATCCAAGAATCTGAAACCCCAGCCCCCTGCACCAGCTCCTTAGCCATGCATTCATTCATCCATCCATCCTATCTTTCTATTCCTTGCCTCACTAGCATGTGGAACTGGTAGTAACCCAGAAATTACTAGCCTCGGTCCTGCTTTTCAGCTTCTTTCTTAACTCCTGGTATTCAACTCCATAAGCTCTCATTCCTCTTTCTACCTATGTCATTGTGCACATTGACACCAATGACCTCTGGCTTCTCACCCTCCCCCTTAATTTCATTCAACCACTCAGACATCCTTGACCGTGGCATCAGCCTTGCTGCTGCTATTATACTCAGAGAGATGTACTTACCCATTAGTTATCTCCAGAGAAACAAGAGAACCAAGATTTATACCAAGAACAAAAGTTGGTCGCTTCCCTCAAATAGTGGTGGTATTTGTTTCAAGCCTACAGTTAGAGTTAATTCATGTTTCAGTTAAAGTAAGGCAAAGTGAAGCTAAATGAAATGGAGTTAAAGATGAAGTTTGATAAAGTAATAATTAAATGTTGCAACAAAATGTATGTTTATGTTGAGTATTTGTACCAAAAGAGTTAAATCAAGAAGGCTTTGGTGGCATGGTGGCTCAGTGGTTAGCACTGCTGCCTCACAGCACCAGGGACCCAGGTTCAATTCTACCCTTAAGTTTTAGATGTTTCTTCTGGAGAAGGTGCAAAACTTGTACTCTTGGGAACTAAGGCAGGGCAGGTGACTGAGGTGTCAGTGGGGGAGCACTTTGGGGTCAGCGACCATAATTCTAATAGTCTTAAAATAGTGATCTAAAAGCATAGACCTGATCTAACAGTTGAAGTTCTAAATTGGAGGAAGGCCAATTTTTACGGTATTATGCAAGAACTTTCAAAAGCTGATTGGGCGCAGATGTTCGCAGGTAAAGGAACAGCTGAAAAATGGGAAGTCTTCAAAAACATGATGAGAATCCAGAGACAGTATATTCCTGTTAGGGTGAAAAGCAAGGCTAGTAGGTATGGTAAATGCTGGATGACTAGAGAAATTGAGATTTTGATAAAGATAAGGAAGGATGCATATGTCAGGTTTAGACAGCAGAGATCGAGTGAATCCTTAGAAGTGTATCAAGGCAGTAGGAGTATAATTAAGAGGGAAATCAAGAGGGCAAAAAGGGGACATGAGATAGCTTTGGCAAATGGGTTTAAGGAGAATCCAAAGAGATTCTATGAATACATTGAGGACAAAAGGGTAACTAGGGAGAGAATAGAGCCCCTCAAAGATCAGCAAGACAGCCTACATGTGGAACCACAGGAAATGGGGGAGATACTAAACGAGTATTTTGTATCAGTGTTTATTATGGAGAAGGACATGGATGATATAGAACATGGGGAAATAGATGGTGGCATCTTGATAAATGTCCATATTATACAGGTGGTGTTAGATGTCTTAAAATTCATAAAAAGTGGATAAATCCCCAGGACCTGATCAGGTATACCCTAGAACTCTGTGGGAAGTGATTGTTGGGACCCTTGCTGAGATATTTGGATTATCGATAGTCACAGGTGAGGTGCCGGAAGACTGGAGGTTGGCTAACGTGGTGCCACTATTTAAGAAAGATGGTAAGGAAAAGCCAGGAAACTATAGAGAGATGAGCCTGACATCGGTGGTGAGCAAGTTGTTGGAGGGAATCCTAAGGGAGAGGACGTACATGTCTTTGGAAAGGCAAAGACTGATTAGGGATAGTCAACATGGCTTTGTGCGTGGGAAATCATGTCTCATGAACTTGACAGAGTTTTTTGAAGAAGTAACAAAGAGGATTGATGAGGGCAGAGTGGTGGACATGATCTATATGGACTTCAATAAGGCTTTTGACAAGGTTCCTCATGGTACAATGGTTAGCAAAGTTAGATCTCATGGAATGCAGGGAGAAATAGCCACTTGGATACAGAACTGATTCAAAGGTAGAAGACAGAGGGTGGTGGTGGAGGGTTTTCTCTCAGGTTGGAGGCTTGTGACCAGTGTTGTGCCACAAGGATCAGTGTTGGGTCCATTGCTTTTCATCACTTCCATAAATGATTTGGATGTGAGCATAGGAGGTATAGTTAGTAAGTTTGCATATGACACCAAAATTGGAGGTGTAGTGGACAGTGAAGAAGGTTACCTCTGAGTACAACGGGATCTCGATCAGGTGGGCCAATCGGCTGAGGAGTGGCAGATGGAGTTTAGTTTAGATAAATGCGAGGTGCTGCATTTTGGAAAGGCAAATCAGAGCAGGGTTATACACTTAACAGTAAGGTCCTGGGGAGTGTTGCTGAATAAAGAGACCTTGGAGTGCAGGTTCATAGCTCCTTGGAAGTGGAGTCGCATGTAGATGGAATAGTAAAGAAGGCATTTGGTACGCTTGTTTTTATTGGTCAGAGCACTGAGTTAGAGGACTTGGGAGGTCATGTTGTGGCTGTACAGGTCATTGGTTAGGCCACTTCTGGAATATTGCATGCAATTCTGATCTCCTTCCTATCAGAAAGATACTGTGAAACTTGAAACGGTTCAAAAAATGATTTATAAAGATGTTGCCAGGGTTGGAGGGTTTGAGCTATAGGGATGGAAATGTGTTGCTGGAGAAGCGCAGCAGGTCAGGCAGCATCTAGGGAACAGGAGAATCGACGTTTCGGGCATTAGCCCTTCTTCAGAAATGATTCCTGAAGAAGGGCTAATGCCCGAAACGTCGATTCTCCTGTTCCCTAGATGCTGCCTGACCTGCTGCGCTTCTCCAGCAACATATTTCCATCTCTGATCTCCAGCATCTGCAGACCTCATTTTCTCTTGAGCTTTTGGGAGACAGTGAACAGGGTGGGGTGTTTTCCCTGGAGCATCAGAGGCTGAGGAGTGACCTTATAGAGATCCACTGCCTTGGGTACTGCCAGCCTTTTTAGCACCTCTTATCTATTGCTATGCAGCTCAGTTGCTCAATACCCACATTTTCAACTGCACCATGGTAGAAAATGATAACAATGGCTAAGACAGAAGCGAAGTACTCATTTACTGCTCTGTTATACCTTTTGCTTCAGTAAGCAGCTTGCCCCGCTTGTTCCTTGTGGGCCTCATTCATAAATCTTTTACTATCTTCTCAGGCATGTACCTAACTTGCATCCTAGTCATCTCTCTTTGGAAAGTTTCTCATTTTTTATCTTTTGTTTTAACCACCAACGTGGATTTCCACTCAATCTGCTCCAGTTCAACTTTTAAACCCCTGAAGTCTGGCCTTTTCCAGTCTGGGATCTTAATCATAGGCTGATTTTTTTTTTTCAAACTTAATATCAAACATCATTGTATGATGACCGCTATTTTCCAAATGCGACACCCACACTGACATTCTCCACTTGGCCTGTCTCATTTCCTAGGACCAGATTCAGCACAGCTCCCGCTATGGTCAGACTAGATTTGTACATGATATGGAGGAACCGGTATCAGACGGAGGTGGACAAAGTTAAAAGTCACGCCACACCAGGTTACAGTCCAACAGGTTTATTTGGAAGCACCAGCTTTCGAAGCGCTGTTTCTTCATCAGGTGGTTGTGGAGTGGAAGATCATAAGACACAGAGTTTATCGCAAAAATGACAATGTCATGCAACCGAAATGATAGATTGAACAAAACCCAGATTGTTAAGTCTTTCATTTTTTAGAATGGGTTGCAAGTTTTGGTTCATTAAATGTTAGTCCCAGAACTACTTCTATGTCATCATCTTGACATAATGTTAAAGTGTAAGGGGTACTGTACCTTTAAGAGAGTTAAAAGCTAGCAGAACTACCAGACACAGCGCAAAGTGTCCTGAATAAGGTAACAATGTAACATTTGATCGAATAGCTAGATTAGCTGGTTGCATGGAGATGACAAAACAAATTCAAATTCAGCCAATCAGTTTAACTTATACCCCAAAAATACCAAACTCCAATCAAGTTTGAATTGGAGCCACCAGCATGTACAGACTGCCTGAACAAATAGCAGTCTTAAAAAGGTACCTTCATCAATTAGTGACCTGTGAAAGAGAAATCCTAAGAAGAAGAAAATCTACAGAGGAAGACACGAAAGAAAGATTTGACAGCTGCCTGGTTTTGAAATTTGAATTTTAGTAAATCTTAATGAGGGGTTTTATCGGATGAGTATTATAGAAGGGAAACCAAAGGAGTAGCCATGGGCACCCGCATGGGCCCCAGCTATGCCTGCCTCTTCGTAGGATATGTGGAACAGTCCATCTTCCGCAGCTACACTGGCACCACCCCCCACCTTTTCCTCCACTACATCGATAACTGTATCGGCGCTGCCTCGTGCTCCCACGAGGAGGTTGAACAGTTCATCCACTTTACCAACACCATCCACCCCGACCTCAAATTTACCCGGACCGTCTCAGACTCCGTCATTTCTGCCACCACGAAACGGACCCCACCACCAGGGATATATTTCCCACCCCTCCCCTATCAGCGTTCCGAAAAGACCACTCCCTCCGTGACTCCCTCGTCAGGTCCACACCCCCCACCAACCCAACCTCCACTCTCGGCACCTTCCCCTGCAACCGCAAGAAATGCAAAACTTGCGCCCACACCTCCCCCCTCACTTCCCTCCAAGGCCCCAAGGGAGCCTGCCATATCTGCCACAAATTCACCTGCACCTCCACACACATCATTTACTGCATCCGCTGCACCCGATGTGGCCTCCACTATCTTGGGGAGACAGGCCGCCTACTTGCAGAACGTTTCAGTGAACACCTCTGGTTCACCCGGACCAACCAATCCAACCACCCCGTGGCTCAACACTTCAACTGCCCCTCCCACTCCACCAAGGACATGCAGGTCCTTGGACTCCCCCACTCCGGCCTATCACCCCCACCTTTACCTCCTTCCACCTATCACATTTCCAACGCCCCTCCCCCAAGTCCCTCCTCACTACCTTTTATCTTAGCCTGCTTGGCACACCTTCCTCATTCCTGAAGAAGGGCTCATGCCCAATACGTCGATTCTCCTGCTCCTTGGATGCTGCCTGACCTGCTGCGCTTTTCCAGCAACACATTTACAGCTCTGATCTCCAGCATCTGCAGTCCTCACTTTCTCCTTATAGAAGGGAAAGTAAAGATAGGAGTTGTAAATAGTTATTAGTTAATTATTCTCTGTTATACTTCAAGAAACTAAGTTGTTACTTTTTACTTTAACTAATTCATGGTTTCTCGAATTTTCAGATTACTGCATGGCATAAATCTTTTCTGGGTTGCTGGTTTAAATTAACAGAGGGGGTCTACCCTGTGTCGTAACAACAACTTAATGTTTTATAACAAAAGGTGACACCTCTGCTCAGACAATGCATTAAAAGTTGTGAGGTTAGAGTCTGTCTGTATCCCAATCTCAAGTCAGACTGGTTCAGACGATTATTCGCAGCAAACAGCCAAGTAAACCATAACACCGTCCAACCCTGTCACGTTAACCACTGCAAGACGTGTCAAAGTGTCAATACGGATGCCATCATTACCTGTGGGGACATCACCCACCATGTACACAGCAGGTACTCATATGTTGAAGGCAAGGATGCCCTGAGGCATGGTACAATGGTGAGACCGAGCAGACACTATGACAATGGATGAATGGACACTGCACTACAAATAACAGACAGGACTGTTCCATTCCTGTTGGGGAGCACTTCAGCGGTTAGGGACATTCGGCCTCGGATCTTTGGGTGACCGTCCTCCAAAACAGACTTCGGGATATGCAACAATGCAAAGTAGCTGAGCAGAGGCTGATAGCCAATTCAGTACCTATGAGGATGACCTCAACTGGGATCTTGTGTTCATGTCACACTACATGTGACCCCACTCCACTCTACACATTTTCTCTCACATGCACACTCATGCAGACCCTCTCTCGTGCACATCATCCAGACACACACCCATGCACAAACCCTCTCATAGGCTTATACTCCAACACACCAACTTTATCAAGCTTTCACACACGCAAACACACTTTCATGTATAGTCACACCCACATGCACACTCTCTATCTCGTGTGCGGACACACAAGTCTATCAGGTGAATTTGTATTTGCAGAATTATATTTGCAGATACATCATATTTGGCTCAACAAATAGTTTCTCACCTTCAATCATATAGATTCTAATTGAGGAACTGCATCTCATTCAAGGCCAATGATATTAACTTTGACCTCCTTTCTTTTTAGCCACCCTGTTTCTAATCTAACTCGGGATGTGAAGTATCCATTCCTGTCCTGGGCCGAGCTGGGTTTCCATCAATACTATTATTACCTATGCCTCTCGAGCAATTTCTGCTTCCACTTACTTAATTTGTTCACTATACTCCATGTATTTACATACTTACAATTTATTGCCCACCTCCCCCCACCCACCAAATCTCTTTCTTGTCCATTGGAAGGCAACCATTTCTTTGTTTACTGTCAACACTCAAGTTTTCTTTCACTTACTTTTCCCCATCTTTTGCCCTCACTGACACTTCCAAAATTAAGCTCAACAGTCACGTTTTCCACACCTCACTTTACAAGTTTAAATCCACCCCATTACAGTATTCACTCTCTCAGGAGATTAGTTTCATTTCTGCCCATCCCTTCTGAAGAACATTCCCAAAAGTGATCTCAGTGACTCAAAACTCTAAACCTCTCCCATCTACACCATCTCTCAAGTCACACATTTACCTCCCTGATCTGCCTTTGCCTAAATGGTGAAGCTCATGGCACAAATAATATTTCTAAGGTCACTACCCTGGGTGTTTCAAGCTGCTCCCTCACTCCTGAAACTGATCCTGCAAACCCTCCAGGCTGTCCCTCCCTATGTTGTTGATCCCCAAATGAACCCCAATCACTGGCTGTTCACCCTCCCTTTATATCAAAGTTTATCCAGCCATTCTGTTAGAGGGGGTAAATTCAGTATAGAAATGCGGAGACATTTCTTCAGCCAGAGAGTGGTGGGCCTGTGGAATTCATTGCCGCGGAGTGCAGTGGAGGCCAGGACGCTAAATGTCTTCAAGGCAGAGATTGATAAATTCTTGATGTCATAAGGAATTAAGGGCTACGGGGAGAATTCGGGTAAGTGGAGTTGAAATGCCCATCAGCCATGATTGAATGGCGGAGTGGACTCGATGGGCCGAATTGCCTTACTTCCACTCCTATGTGTTATGGTCTTATGGTCCTGAATCCTTGCATCCAAACAGTGACAGATCATTCAGAATCAAATCTCAGGTGCAAATTAACCTGTCTATCTTTTATACTATTGAGTCACACATTAATTCATTTCACAAGCTGCATTCCACACTGCTGTGGGATATGAGGGAGGAAATCAGAAGTGGCCTGACCCAAACTTTTAATTCCTCTCTGGCCAAACGACTGGACAACAACAAATGTGGTTTTAATTTTCAAGAGGGTGGTATAAATAAACCAGGGAATCACAGAGCAGTGACTCTCATATCAGTCGTAAGGAAGTCATTGGAAAAAATTCTGAAGGAGAGAACTAATCGCCATTTAAAGAAGGTTTGATCAAGGATAGTCCGCAGGTCTTTGTTCAAAAGGGTGGTCATGACTAACGGATCTGGTTGAATTTTGAGGTGGTGACCAAGGGTGTAGATGAAAGTTGTGCAGTTGATATAGTTTAGCAGGATTTCAGCAAGGCCTTTGACTTGGTCTCACATGGGAGACTGATAAAGAGCATAAACGCACAAGGGATTAGGAAGCAAGTTGGATCCAAACATAGCCTCGTGATTGGAAACACAGGGTGAAGGCACAAGGCTGTGTGACTGAAGGCCAGTGTCCAGTGGCCTACTATAGAAATGAGTATATTAATTTTTTTGTAATGTACATTAATGATGTAGATAGGAAGGTTGGGGTGTGCAGGGTATGGAGAGAAATGTTAAGCAAGATTGTAGATAATACAAAGATTGGCCAGTGGTTGACAGTGAGGAAGAAGGTTTTGGATTACAGGAAGATATGGAGAGAGTTTGGTCAGACAGACAGATGGAATTTAGCCTGGTGAGTGTGAGGTGATGCACTTTGGAAGCAGGACAAGACAAGGAGGTACTCAATGAATGGCAGGAAGTTCAGAGGGATCTTGAGGTAGTTAAGAAGGCATGTGGGACATTTGCCTTTATCTCCAAGGATTGGAAAGGTTATGCTAGAGCTGTACAAAAAAAAAGCCTTTGGTTAGGCCACAGCTGGAGATACAGGATGCTGCCTGGGATGGCGCTCTTTAGCTATGAAGTGAGACTGGAAAAGGTCGGGTCATTTTCTGTGGAGCAGAGAAGGTTGAGGGGGACCCAGATAAAGGTATTTATGATTATGAGGGGCATGACAAGATGGTTATAAAGCAGCTGCTCTCCTTATTTAAAAAGAGAAAGTAACAGTGGGGCATTATTTTAAATATGAAAGGAAGGAGGTGTAATGGATTTGAGGAAAAACATTTTCAGCTAGAGGGTGGTGCTGCTGAGTCACAGATATTGATGTCCACCACTTAGCATATATTCTGCAACCTTGCCACCCTCAAAATGTAGAGGATGCTGCTCTTCTACAGATATATACCTAGTATTTGCTTGTTTCACAAAATTCTATACCTACGGCTCAAGTGTGTAAAAACTTTACTTTGCATCAATACTATTTGCAAACATTTCAATGGCATAATTTGATGGAAAGAGTATCAAATGGCTATGACAGGAGAAATAATTTTTAAGTTTGAAATTTTCAAAGGAAATTGTTCTTAATAATCTAGTTACTGAAAGTTCAGAGACCTTTTTTTAAAGCCCTTAAATCAAAATAGCATTTTTGTTAAGAGATTATTATTCCTTAAATGCATCTTAAAATATTTGCAGGTCAGACTTTTTTTTAAAATGGTCCGAATTGTAATGAAGCTAATAAAGCTGTGTATCTCAATTTTGCAGGATTTCTGGTAGAAGCTCAGTCCTAAGGAACAATCACAAGATGAGAATCTATCTTGGTGGGCGGCAATATTAAATTGAGAGCAGAGGTCAAAATACATGATTTCAGGTCCACTTCATTTAAAAATAATATAGAGAAAGTTGGGAATGCATTAAAATTAAATAGTGATCTTTTAACGATACCTCTATACACTTTGCTATTGAAAAAAAAAACAGTCCCTGGAAGAGAAGCTCAGAAAATATGCCATATTACACTTCCAATCAGCTATGAGTAACCCAACAAAGTACATGGAGGAGTATCAAAATAAGAGGATATGGCGTCATGAAATGATGTGTGCCTCTTGGTCAAAGCAGCAGAGCTAAAGAAAGGTTAAAGATAATAAAGAGCTCGATATAATTATTATTTCAGATTCTAATCTCCACAGTATATATCTATTGCAAAATATAACATCTGATGCCTTGAATCTCACAAATAGGTTTGGGTATCTACAACAGAAAATATTTTTGCAAGCCTGTCAAAAGAATGTAATTACTTGAGGAATGTTGTATGATCATACATTGAATGGAAAAATATAGGAATAATTAAAAATGGTGTGAAATAATGGTTGGACCATAGTTGAGAATGATGTCACAGTCTGTGATTCAATTCCAATTTAATACGATTTGTGCATCCTCATAGAACTTGAAAAGCCAATTTTCTTTTGTTATGCGCAGGCCATCAGATGTGAGGTTGAGTTAATTTTTTTTTGTGATCTTAAAGCAGTGGGCCTCTAATCTTCAACAATGTGGATATGACATGCTTCAGGTTTGTTGTGTAATCATAAACCACTTTTCGGTACTTTTTCTCATCTCTTGGCATTGTGTTCCCTGTATCAACTGAGCAGCCGCACACTCTTAGATTGGTCTTCATTCAATCCTTCCATCTTTTGAACTGATCACCACAAAAACATTTGCCAAACGATAGCTCAACATAGAATATATTCTTTAATTGTCTGGCTTCAGGCATACAAGCTATTTCTGCCATGTCTAAGACTTGAAAGGGCCTCTGTGAAGATTTTGTATTGATTTCAAACAACTTGAAGCTCATATCATCTGGCAGGGCCTCCTTCTGAAGGCCCCAGCATCACAGATGTCAGCCTTCAACCAATTTGAGTCACTCCACAGAAGATAAAAACAAAGGGAAGATCTGTTGCGTTTCTCCAGCATTTTGTTTTTATTTCAAATCTCCAGTATCCTCAGTACTTTGCTTTTAATTATATTTTGCTGTCCTGCTTTGACTCTATTCTTTGCTTTGATACATTTACCCAAGCTCGATCCCTTGCCCCTCTGTTTCACTTAAAGCTCTACTTCCCTTTCTATGCAGCTTGTAAACTCAGCAATCCCAGTGTACAGCAAATGTAGACAGTCCCAAGAGATGCAGATCCTAGTTTACACAATGTCCCATGGTCTCACTTTTCCCATACCAGTGATTCGCTTCTCTTTTCATCCTCTTTTAATTGGCATGTACCTCAAATAGTAATCCAGAGATTACATTCCAGGTTTCTAATTTAATACCTCACTTCTCCTAATGCCTCAACACAACCTCTTTCCTATTTCTACTCATGTCACTGCCACCAGTGTGACCTTGACACCCGATCCTTCTCTTCCCACTGCAATTTCTTCTCCAGCCCAGAGCAGTCATCCTAAATCCTGACACCAAGCAGGCAACAGAGCCACCAAGACTCAGGACCTTTGCTGCAGAGAACAGCCTCCATCCCCCTCACTATATTGTACTCTACTATCATCATTATGTCCTTTCTTACTTCACCAACCTGAATAGCTTCCTGTACCACAGTGCCATGGGCTGTTAGTACAATCACCTTGTAGCCTTCTCTCTCATCCAGAATTCACTTCTTCCTTAAAAAGATATTCAAAGACTCTGCCCTCAGGATCTTATCTGTTTCAATCAAACCAACTGTTTCCCTTCTAAAGTTCAATAGATGCAAACATATCCTGCCCAGCATATTATCATAAAAAGCTCACACATTTCAGGTATTAATCAAGTAAACTTTATCTGAACTGCTTCATTCCTTTTGTAAGGCAGAATGTAAATTGAAATCAATACAGTACACAGAGCTCCAGACGTACTCACCAATGTCATGCAAAACCTCCCTACTTTTGTATTTAATTTCCCTCAAGAAACAAGAACATTTTTAGCTTTCCTAACTACTTGCTGTAGCTGCATACTAATCTTTATTCATTCATACACTAGGACACCTAAACTCTCTGCACTAAAAGAGGTCTGCAATCTCTCACCATTTAGATGCTATGTTTCTTTTTAATTCCTCCTTCCAAAATGGACAATTTCACGTTCGACTCCATGTCCCATTTCTTTGATCACTCACTTAACTGATCCATATCCCTCTTTATGTCTTCTTCACAAGTGGGAGACACAGTCTTGGTAAAAAGGGACATTTGGAACAGAGAAGAGGAGGAATTTCTTAACTCGAAAGATGCTGAATCTTGGGATTCTCTGCCATGGAGAATGGTGGAGCCTCAGTCACTGAAGATGTTCAGAATTAAGATTGATAGATTTCAACATGTTAAAAGCATCAAGGGATACTGAGGTAGCAAGGGAAATAGCATTAAGGTAGATTAGTCATAATCTCATTGAACAGTAGGGATTGGGCTAGAAAAGCTGAATAACCTACCCCTTCTACAATTTATGTTCTAGGTATATGAAAAAGTAATGATACCTAAAAGACTCACAAATATTGTAAGGAGAGTTTTAAAAATGGTTAATTGAAATGCAATAAGTTACTATGGAGATTTATGGTAGAAAACAAATTGACAGCGTGATTCAGTAAAATATATGAAATGCAGCATGAAAATCTCTCAGACTTTGTTCTAAAACCTTTTGGAATTCAGAAGACATAAAAGTGTTAACAAAAGGATTGAAGCAGAAGCATGAAAAGGAAATTATTGATGGTTAGGGTGAGAATGAAGGAGTTTTCAAAATATACTGAGAAAAAAACAGGATTGTCCCACTTAAAATTAGTGAGAATTTGGATATCATCATAATATGTAAGCAAAGCTTGATGTCCTAAAACTCTTCATAACCAGCTACTTACGAAGTTCAATCTCTTACTAAATAGGGACGTGATGTAGTCACGTCATTGGCTCAGGGATCACCCACCTTCGTGAGAGTTGCTGACTCATAGTGGGGAATGAGAAATGGCTCTTGTGTCTGCACACCCTCTCACCAAAAATGACCAGAAAAGTTAGCAGGAGCTCTACTGGAATGCTGCAGTCCAGCTGAACTCTCACCAATCCCAGCCCTGGTGCCCACAGGAAGTGGGACAGTAATAATCTAATGTTGGCAGAAGTGGGGTCCCACCCAATTCAAAAAGGACAGCTTCCATGCACCAAGCAGCAATAATGGGCTGTAGTTGCTGGGAAGAAAGTGATCCCTCTTTACAGCGGGGCCCGTTCTCACTGGATTCCTGCTTCTTCAGATGACACTCAGCTTCAACATCACAACAACTTCCAGACTAAAAGGAAATCCCGACTGCACCAGCCATCCTCTGACTCTAGGAAGGCTGCTGGGCACCAGAATGTAACCTCTAATTATAGGTGCTGAAATTGTCGTGGTTGCATGCTAGTTTTGCAGATTTTCAAGACTATATTCTCAATTCCTAAACCTCAATGAAAAGATTGCTGCTTGGAGTAAGTAGAGATAACTGTAGGGTGACTAGGGACTGAATAACGCACTGACTATCCTGGAGGATTCAGTTTTTAGAAAGACAGGCACAGATGAAAAGGTGGTGGGTAGCATGGCTGGTTAAAAGAGACATTAAAATACAATATTAAATGAAACATGAAGGGACCAAAAAAGATAGTGGGGTTGTATATAGACCTCCAAAACTGTAGGGTAGATATTGGGAATGGTATTAAAACAGAAAATTAGAGGTGCAAGCACCAATTGGTACAGCTGTTATTATGGGTAACTTTCGTCTGCATAAAGACTGGATAAGTGAAAAATCGGTAACAATGCTGGAGTGTACAAGATATCTTTAGATTAGATTAGATTCCCTACAGTGTGGAAACAGGCCCTTTGGCCCAACCAGTTCACACAGACCCTCTGAAGAGTAACCCACCCAGACCCATTTCTCTTTGACTAATGCACCTAACACTATGGGCAATTTAGCATGGCCAATTCACTTGGTCCGCACATCTTTGGACTGTGGGAGGAAACCCGTATTATATTGTTTTCATCCTTTGAAATCCCAATCCTCATGTCTGTGGTTTTCTTTTTTTGGTCAATTTGTATGCCCCTTCGTGGGTTTAGTATTTGCCATTGACATTCCACCTTCACCCTTTTATAAGAACACACCCGTGAGTTAAACACATTGATCAGGACTTTGGATTCAGTCCTTCAGAATTCCCTATGTACTCTCATCCCACGTACTTCTCGTGTAGGCGACTTCTACTGCCTGCCAGGACATCCCATTGTATTGGGCAATGGGACCCTATGTGAGAATCTCTCTGGCTATGTGGAAGGCATCTTGAAACCTACTGTACAGGGGATCCCCAGCTTCTGTCGCGACACTACGGATTTCTTACAGAAACTCAGCACCCACAGTCCACTCAAACCGGGAACATTCCTCGTCACAATGGATGTTTCAGCACTCTACACCAGCATCCCCCACTATGATGGCATCGCGGCAACAGCCTCAGTACTCAACACCAACAACTGCCAATCTCCAAACACCATCCTACAACTCATCCGCTTTATCCTTGATCATAACGTCTTCACCTTTGACAACCAGTTCGTCATCCAGACACATGGAACAGCCATGGGAACCAAATTTGCATCCCAATATGCCAACATCTTCATGCACAGGTTCGAACAAGACTTCTTCTCTACGCAGGACCTCCAACCAACATTACACGCCAGGTACATTGATGACATTTTCTTCCTCTGGACCCATGGCGAGGAGTCACTGATAAAACTACACAGTGATATCAACAAGTTTCATCCCACCATCAAACTCACCATGGACTACTCTCGACTATCTGTCTCATTCTTGGACACATGCATCTCCAATAAGGATGGACACCTCAGCACCACACTCTACCACAAACCCACAGACAACCTCATCATGCTACACTTCTCCAGCTTCCACCCAAAACATATTAAAACAGCCCTACGCATACACCGGATCTGTTCAGATGAGAAGGAATGTGGCGGGCACCTGGAAGCACTCAGGGATGCCCTCATAAGAACGGGGTATGATGCTCAACACATCAAACGCCAGTTTCTACGTGCCACAGCAAGGAATCGTAATGACCTTCTCAAGAGATAGGCATGTGCTGCGATTGACAGGGTAGCCTTCGTTGTTCAGTACTTCCCAGGAGCTGAAAAACTACGCCATGTTCTTCGTGATCTCATGGTTAGATCTCATAGAATACAGGGAGAACTAGCCATTTGGATATAGAACTGGCTCAAAAGGTAGAAGACAGAGCGTGGTGGTGGAGGAGGGCTGTTTTTTTAGACTGGAGGCCTGTGACCAGTGGAGTGCCACAAGGATCGATGCGGGGTCCTCTACTTTTTGTCATTTACATAAATGATTTGGATGCGAGCATAAGAGGTACAGTTAGTAAGTTTGCAGATGACACCAAAATTGGAGGTGTAGTGGATAGCAAAGAGGGTTACCTCAGATTACAACAGGCTCTGGACCAGATAGGCCAATGGGCTGAGAAGTGGCAGATGGAATTTAATTCAGATAAATGTGAGATGCTGCATTTTGGGAAAGCAAATCTTAGCAGGACTTATACACTTAATGTAAGGTCCTAGGAAGTGTTGCTGAACAAAGAGACCTTGGAGTGTAGGTTATTAGCTCCTTGAAAGTGGAGTTGCAGATAGTTAGGATAGTGAAGAAGGCGTTTGGTGTGCTTTCCTTTATCGGTCAGAATATTGAGTATAGGAGTTGGGAGGTTATGTTGCAGCTGTACAGGACATTGGTTAGGCCATTGTTAGAATATTGCGTGCAATTCTGGTCTCCTTCCTATCGGAAAGATGTTGTGAAACTTGAAAGGATTCAGAAAAGATTTACAAGGATGTTGGCAGAGCTGGAGGGTTTGAGTTGTTGGGAGACACTGAATAGGCCGTGGATATTTTTCCTGGAGCATTGGAGCCTGAGGGGTGACCTTATAGAAGTTTATAAGGAGTGTGGATAAGGTGAATAGCAAAAATCTTTTCCTCGTGGTAGGGCAGTCCATAGGTTTCACTTGAGAGGGGAAAGATTTAAAACAGACCTGAGGGGCAACTTTTTCAGTGTGTTTATTGAATGAGCTGCCAGAGGAAGTGGTGGAGCCTGCTGCAATTACAACATTTAAAAGGCATCTGGATGAGTATATCAATAGGAAGGGTTTAGAGGGGTATGGGCCAAATGCTGGCAAATGGGACTAGTTTAATTTAAAATACCTGGCCAGCGCAGACGAGTTGGACCAAAGGGATTGTTTCCATGCTGTATGACTCTGATAATCATTGGTGAAAGCAGAAGTGTCGTTGTGAAGACTGGGCTTTCAGAGCAGCTTTCAAAGATGTTTTGCCCTTACTGGGAGCAGAAGTTATAGTGAAATCTTTCATTTGTGAGACAGCAACTGAGTGAGTGAGTACATCCTGGATTTTGGTGGAAAGTGGGAATTCATTGCA
>NC_057712.1:103048951-103064061 GCF_004010195.1 Chiloscyllium plagiosum | reverse complement strand
GGTCCAGGACATTCGACCTCGGACCTGCAGGTGACCATCCTCCAAGGCGGACTTCGAGACAGGCAGCAGCGAAAAGTGGCCGAGCAGAGGCTGATAGCTAAGTTCCATACCCATAGGGAGGGCCTCAACTGGGACCGAGGGTTCATGTCACACTACAGGTGACCACCATTGCACTATACACACACACACACACACACAGGCACTCCTATACACACACATACATACAGATACATGTATACACAGACAAACACACTCCCATACTCTCACATACATCCTCTCACAGACTTAGACCCTTTACACTCACACACACATATACACACTCTCTCACAGACACTCACAACCCCCCACCCCACACACATACACACACGCACTCACACATGCCCCCTCTCAGACTTAGACACTCTACACTCATACACACACATATACACTCTCTCACACTCACAACCCCCCACCCCAGACAGACAGGTGCACACACACACAAACCCATATGTACACATATACATATACGTTTGTGGGGTGAATTTGTACTTGTAGAGTTACATTGTACTTTGCCCAAAAACTGCAAGAATTCATCTAAGACTCTGTGAACTCACTTTTTAGATTAGAATCAGTCTAAACATCATGGCACAGACAGCAGCACACAGGGGGCTAACATCTTCAACATATTATCTGACTAACACCAATTGTTACAGTTAACCTGAGAATGTAACTTTTAAAAAAAGGTTTTGTGATTTACATATGAAAGAAGTGAAACTAGCATGGTATTCGAACAGATGAAAAACTCAACAAACAATCAAAGGTATTTTTCACTGTATAATTTCAGTTACGTCACACTGTAAACTTTTGCTATAAATTCTGTGTCTTAGAATTGTGTACTCCACAACCAGCTGATGAAGGAGCAGTGCTCCGAAAGCTAGTGCTTCCAATTAAACCTGTTGGACCATAACCAGGTGATGTGTGATTTTAACTTTAAACAGGGGAAAGTTATAGATGGGGAACAAAGAGATAGCAGACCAATTAAATATACACTTTAGTTCTGTCTTCAAAAAAGGAAGACATAAATAATGTCCCAAAAGTGTTGCACGTTAGTTCCTCCCTTTCACGAGACCAGTAAAGAAAATTAACATTAAATAGGAAAATGTTGTTGCAGAAACTGATGGGTTTAAAAACAGATAAATCCCCAGGCCCGATAATCTGCACCCCAGGAAACTTGGGAAGTGAGTCTAGAAATAATAGATGATTTGGTGGTCATCTTTCAAGATTTGAGAGACTCTGAAACAGTTCCCATAAATTGAAAGATAATTAAATGCAGCCTCACTATTTCAAAACAAAACGCAGGTAGAGGGAAAGCAGGAAAGTATGGATTGGTTAGCCTGACATCTGTAATAGGAAAATGCTAGAGTTCATCATAAAAGACTTAACAGCAGAGCATTTGAAAAAGTATTCGGATAGGACAGTCAGCATGCATCTGTAAATTTTATGAGGTTGTAACTAGTAGAGCTGATAAGGGGTGGGCCAGTGGATGTAGTTTATTTGGATTTAAAAAAACTTTCAATAAGATCCCACCTCAGAGATTAGCATGTAAAATTAAAGTGCATGAGATTGGGGGTAGTATATTAACATGGATACATGAAACAGAGCAGGAATAAATGAGTTAATTTTCAAGAGGCAGTCAGTGACTAATAGGGTGCAAAAGGGATCAGTGCTTGGACCCAAGCTATTCTCAATATGTATTCATAATTGAGATGAGAGAATTAAATGTGTTATCTCCAAATTTGCAGATGACAGAAAGCTGAGTCAGAAGATGAACTATGAAGATGCCTCAGTGTTATTTGGACAGGTTGAATGAGTAGGAAAATGCATGACATGTAAAACATAATGAGGTTAAGTATGAAGTTATCCACTTTGATATCAGTTTAGAAGGAATATTACCATCTGAATGGTGATGATTAGGTTACTTACAGTGTGGAAAGAGGCCCTTGGGCCCAACAAGTCCACACTGACCATTCGAAGAGCAACCCACCCAGACCCATTCCCCTACACCTAACACTACGGGCAATTTAGCGTGGCCAATTCACCTAACCTGTACATTTTTGGATTGTGGGAGGAAACCACAGCACCCAGAGGAATTCCACGGAGACATGGGGAGAATGTGCAAACTCTACACAGACAGTTGCCTGAGGTGGGAATTGAACCTGGGTCTCTGGCGCTATGAGGCAGTAGTGCTAATCACTGTGCCACTGTGCAGAATATCTGGTTGGCATGGACAAGTTGGACTGAAAGGCCTGTTTCCATGATGTACGGCTCTGTGAGGCAGCAGTGCTGACCACTGTGGCACTGTGCCGCCCACTAGATAGATTGGGAAAGGGGGGGTGGGGTAAGAGCAACAAGACCTAAGTATCCTTGTAAACCACTCGTTAAAAAGCAAGCATGTAGACGTGGCACGTTGTATTTGCAGCGAGAGGGGAGGATGAGAGTCCAGGAGCATGGATATCCTGCTGCAGGGCCTTAATGACACCATACCTGGAGTATTATGTGTAGTCTTGGTCTCCTTAATGTTCTGGCTTTGGAAAGGGTACGACAACAGATTACCAAACTGATTCCTGGGAGGCAGGACCTAACGTTTGAAGGGAGACTGTAGTGATTTGGACTATATTTACAGGATTTGTGAAGAATTAGGACAAATCGCATTGAGGCCAATACAATTCTAACAGGGGTAGATAGACTAAATTCAAGGAGGATGATCCTGATGACCTGGGGAGCCCAGAACCAGGGGTCACAGGTGAAGGATGCAAGGTAAACACAGTGATGAAGAGAAATTTCTTCATATAGGGAGTGGTGAGCCTATAGAATTTTCTGCCGTAGAAAACAGTAAAGGCCAAATCATTAAATGTTTAAGAAGATTTAGATATAGTTCTTAGGGATAAAAGGGATCAAAGGGTAAGGGGAGAAATCAGGAGCACAGTACGGAATTGGATGAACAACCATGATCATATTGATCATAATGAGCAGCTTCGAGAGGCTGATTCTGGATTAGTGGTGCTGGAAGAGCATAGCATTCGCCTGAACTGCTGTGCTCTTCCAGCACCACTAATCCAGAATCTGGTTTCCAGCATCTGCAGTCATTGTTTTTACCCATCGAGAGGCTGATGGCCTATTCCTGTCCCAATCTTCTCTGTGTGTTTATGTAAGACCAAGCTTATTTTAACAGAAGTGCCAGCCACAAATAGAAGTGTGATTTGGCTGTTTAACCCAATTATATCTCCTTTTCCAACCTAGTCTGATCTCCGCTCACACCTCCACCAAAGAGCTTTGAGATATTTTACTACATTTGTATAGAGCCTTAAATGTAAGTTGTTGTTGCACCCGGTGATCTCTATCTCTTCAGTGAAATGACAAAAAATATTTTTCAACAATGAAGACCATTGCAATATCAACCACTTAATGCCACCCTAATAATTTCAGCTATTGACTTCAAATTGACCATGATGAAAGAATGTGGCTTCAAGCTATGAAACTCATTTCTCATGTTACCTCCTAACGCAAGTCATGAATTCAATATTTCAGTAATTTATATTTTTACATTGACAAAAATATAATTTAGATTTAACAATTACTTTAATGGCAACCAATAATTCAATACAAATCTTGTTTCCTGAGCTCTCACTAATGGATAAATAATGTACTTATTTCCCTTCTACAGAGCGTCCTTCATATATGAGCTGCAGAAATGTCATCAGATTCTTTTAACAGGATAATGTAAGGGCTATCAGTGAACATGTCACTATAAAAATTGTTTTTTGTCTCACCCCTAAAACCTTCTGTGTTTTACAAATCCCAAGAAAGTAGCTTCATGACGTCTGTCGTTTATAGCTGTAAACATTGTTGCTTGTTTCTAAACTGACTCACATTATATAGTGCCTAAATTCTAGAAAATAATGTGTTACGATTCTTGTTCCTGATACTATATCAATATAGCTTTGACAATCATAATGGATTGTATCAAAGTATATGAACTTATACATGTTGATGAGAGGTTGGGTATTTGATGGAGCAAATCTGATCCAGAAAACCTTAATGTCAATGGACATGAAACTTTTTTTTAACATTCTGTACTTGCAGTGTGACCTGAAAAGTAAATTGTTATGGTGAAAGCTTCAAAAGCAGAGAGAATGCCTCTTCCCTGCTGTATAACACAACACGGCTCTGAATTGCAATGTTTTTCTGTAGAGTCACTCTGAACTGATTCTGCCAATCCAGCTGGTGCGAAATGGGAGTAATTTGACTTTTCATCATTTTAGATCCTCATTAGGTTCAATTTCACTGTACTTCCATTGCTGACTCCCTTTACTGTTCACTGACTAAAGACATTGTCTGGTAGGCGTATGGAGATACAAAAGATCAATATGAAGGATCAGTCTTAAACTGGAGTCTGTGCTGAGTGGGTTGTTCTCAGCTGCAGAGAAAGTATGTGTGCTCTAGCCAAAACTGAATTAAGGGTAGTAGCCTTTCTGAATACTAAATGTGTACATTAAAAGAAGACAAAATCAGTCTGGTTTTAAGTCTTACTGTTGGAGTAAATGGCAAATGTGTCTCATGGGCGAGGCTTAAGATTGTGGCTGTTTTTGCTTGACCTTTCTTTCAGCTCTATAGCAACCATTTTGGAATTAAAATGTAGCACAAGTGTCTTAGACACATTCACACATTCTATCACATGATCATCTTCTCTTCAGCTTGTTCCACACACAAGTAGATTAGATTAGATTAGATTAGATTAGATTAGATTACAGTGTAGAAACAGGCCCTTCGGCCCAACAAGTCCACACCGACCCGCCGAAGCGAAACCCACCCATACCCCTACATTTACCCCTTACCTAACACTACGGGCAATTTAGTATGGCCAATTCACCTGACCCTGCACATCTTTGTGATGTGGGAGGAAACCGGAGCACCCGGAGGAAACCCACGCAGACACGGGGAGAACGTGCAAACTCCACACAGTCAGTCGCCTGAGGCCTGAGTAGGTTCAATGGCAACATAGTTAGCTGATCACGTGGATGGCAGGCAAAGATCTTTGACCCTCACCAACAGCATCTGGGTCAAAAGGTTCAGGCTCCACATGGGAAAGGCCATCCAGACACACCTTCACTTACTGCAAGGCCAGCAACTCCAGAGCGGACAGTGGTCATCGCTCCCACCCTCCCCAGAGAGGTCCCCAACTCTTCATAACTTGCCTCCACACTCTTTTCTGATGCCTCATGACCAGATGTGACCCAGGTCAGCAAAGGCATATTTTTTTTCTTCGGAGTACCTTCAGATGTATGGGTGTAAAGCTGGAGATTGGAGTGTGTTACCTAGTGCCAGTGCGATCACAATATGCTGAATCGCCTCCGTCTGTGCAGTAACACTTCCGTGATTCTAAGAAGCTCTCCCATCAGGCCCATGTTAGTTGGACTGGAGGCCAGTACCTAAAGCATATTTTTCCAAATGTGAGAGTATTAGTATATCCCTCTCTAGACTCACCAGCACCATATCCTCCTCCTTCGTGAATACTGATACAAAGTACTCACCCACCTCCTCTGGTTCTATACATAAATTTCCTCCTTTGTCCTTGAGTGGACCTACCCAGTCCCTAACTTACCCTCTTGCTCCTATATATGTAGGAAACACCTTGGGATTTTCCTTAATCCTGTTTGTAGAGGACATTTCACGGTCCCTTTTAGCCCTAATTCCTTGTTAAAGCTTTTTTCTGTTTTATTTTACTCTCTGAGAGCTCTGCCTGTCTTCAGCTTCTTCTCAGAAGTGCAGCCACAAAAACATATTCCTCGACATAAGGTGTGTGTGTGTTTCTTCATATAATTCTCTTTCTCCTCCACCCACCGCCCAGGTATATGTGGTCAACATACAGCAAAACGAAGGAGAGACCTTGGAGGCTCTCCACCACACCAACTCTGAGGATGAAGTGCGTGACTCCTAAGAAGATGCACAGACAAGGTATTCAGCAGTACCCTCCATCGGCAGAGAGACCACTGTCTCAGTGGGTGCCTTAGCTAAGGTAGACTCAGGGCCACTACCTGACGAGATTGTGATACTTCTGCGCAGCTAGTGGAGGAAGAAATGTCCGAGATGTTCGACACTAGGAATTATAAAAGGCCAAGTCCCTGCTCAGTCTCATGCAGATGTGCTTCTGTACTCAGCTATAAGTGACGTGCTTGTCCTACAGAGACAGGTAAGGATGCTGGAGGCCCTCACTGGGCTGAGTAAAAGATGAAGGAGTCCATTCATTTTCCCTCCACTCTGGAAACTCTAGCAAGCGAGTGCTAGGCTGCCTCCATAGAAAGTCAGCAGTTGCCTTGGAGGCTCAGATCAAACAGAATACCGAGTAACTGCCAGATATGTGCTCAGACCATCACCTCATCACACTAGCCATACCGCCCACCGTAGCCAATGATGCAGGGACAGAAGTAGGCCATTCAGCCTAATAAATGTGCTCCACCACTCAATGCGATCATGGCTGTTCGGATAATCTTCAACTCCACTTTCCTGTCTTTTTCCCCATAATCCTTGATTCCCATACTGATTAAAAACCTGTCTGTCTATCTCAGCCTAGAACATACTGAACGACTCGATCTTTACAGCCATCTGGGGTTAAAAAAATTCACAGAATCATCACTGTCTGGAGAGAAGAAATTCCCCCTCATACCTGCTGTAAATGTGTAAGCTATTATTCAGATTATGCCCTTTGGTCCTAGACTCTTCCAAAAAGAGGAAAATAACTTTTCTCCATCTACCCTTGGTGGCAAGGATGACAGGAATAATGGAAAAACATACTTTCCATTCTGCCTCCCTTTCCCTTTTCCCACTGGAAATTGTAAAACCCAGCACAAAAGGTTATCAAGTCAGAATAATAACAGTTAAAATCTAATTTTATTATTAGAAACTATCATCCCACTTTACTGGTTGCAGAGTAAAATGGAAGCATTCAGAAGTATGGTAAGGTGTAAGAAAAATGCTAAGGTGGTGGGTTCATGAGAAATTTGTCAAAAGAAAATGGCATATTGCAATACATAAAAAAAGCTGAGAGCTTGAGACTGTCCTTGTGAAAATAAGATTGGAATATCTAAGCCCCTACGAAGAGATAAAAACCTGAGACATGACACTGTACACCAAAGACTGCTGTGAAAAGCATCATGTAATTAAAGATATCTTTTTGTTCAAGGCAAGCATGCTCAAAAATAAAGTTGATGATAACTGGGGAGAGGAAGGTTCTGATAGGGTAATAGCCAGGATAAAAAGGTCAGATTTTTCACAGTGGAGAGTGACAGGGACAAAGGACAAAGCTGAAAACTAAAAGTTGCCCCCCCACCCCCCCCCCCCCCGCACATCCCCCACCCCAACACACATACACAAACACATCCACCCATGCCCACAAACATACCCACACACACACAAACACACCCACACACACAAACACACACACACACCCACACACACACAAACACTCCCACCCACACACACACAAACACTCCCACCCACACACAAACACACCCACCCACATTCACACACAAACACACACACACACAGTCATTATGTTGGAAGTACATGGACTGCAAATCACCAACAGAGTTTACTGCAATAGTATCAAAAACCTCAAACCAGTTTAACTCCATGGGATATCTCTTCTGAGCTTGGGGACTATATCACAGAGATCAGAAATATCAGTAGCTCTATGGTTCACTGCACATTGTCCTGGCTTCACCAATATTTTCTACAATATACCGGATAATTAGGCACAACCTCATGGAAGGCCCTCCTCATCCCTTGTTCTTTAACAATAGCATACCATCAGACCACATTTCTGAAGAGCTGATTATGTGGCAAAGCAAAGTTGAGAAACAAACATTCTGAACTTGCTTTCCTCTTCCAGATGACTGCTGAGGGTACAGCCAATAGAAATCAGCCCAGTCCTTACATGAAGCAACAATAATGATGTATTGTAATGACAAAGAGAAGGAAGTAACTGGATCCAGAATAATGAGGCCCTAAACAATGCAGGCAGAGCTTCTCCCAAGCTACATGAAGGGAGAATGGAGTGGGAATGGAGCAAAATATGCTCAGAGCAACACGAAGTACATGCAGGATAAACATCTACAAAGACATCGAAGGAATGGTGTCTCCATTTAACGTATGACAGAACTAGTCAGCAGAAAGAGAAGATCGTAAGTACTGAAGTATTACCCAGACCATGGGATAAATGAGAAAGTCAATTTATTCACACACAATCAGAAATGATATCCCATAGTGGCAGATTATTACTCAAAATTCCCTCTCATCTTGAAGGTGAGAGAGTTAAACCACAATCAGTCATCTCAGCAGTAAGAATTTTGGTTGCTGAACAAGGGATTCCTGAAAGATTACTATGTGACAATGGCAGCCAGTTCACATTCAGAGATTTTAGGAAATGCACTGCATAGCATGGGTTCAACATCATTACCACACTATCCTTGAGGAAGACAAATTTAGATGTCAAGAGACCCAAACCTTATTGTCCCTCCAGTCCACATGTCACAGGCTGCCATGAAATTGCCTGCAGAGCTGAAGTGAAAAAAGTTTACAAGGCTATTCTTTCACACAAAGTACTTGCTCCCAGTAAGCAGGAGGAATGGAGGCAACAACTCATTGAAACACAGGGGAGAAGAGGCAAGCACTTCAACAACCATGTTAAATCCCACCTGAGCTATCGAAAGAACAAACTAAATACGCAAAGGATCCAAACACAAAGTCGTTGCTGATTTGGAGACCCTGGATCATTGATAACTGAAATGACTAATGAGAAACAGAAGAGAAGAAACAGAGTTCATATTCAACACAAACTTGAAATTGAAAATCAGTAAAGATCATCGACAATAACACCAGAAACATCACTATTAGCAACAGTATCAGGGGTCCGGTAAAACCCAGGAGTATCAGCCAGAATGGCCTTTCAGTGTGCCAACTCACCAAAGAACACAATAAATTCCAAATTTAGCAAATAGAGAAACATCTTACCAGTGAAGTGATATCATAAATACTTTTTCTAAAAAATAAAATGAATGCTGATGAAAAGGCTGTTGACAAAAGCTCCATTTGTTTCCAAGAAGCTAATCAATTGATAATCTTCTTTAGAAAAGTTAATGACAGGAACAGTTATAGTGATAGCAAGGATGGTGATATGTTTGACAGAACAAATATGACATATTGTATTGTTTCTAAACAGCTAGGTACTAATTACATATTTAAGTAGTTTCAGCAGACATTTTTCATGGCCGCACTAGATAATCGGCATTTTATTCTCCTCCCCACCCCAAACAACCACTACCACCAGGGAGGGCTGTCTATGTAGGAGCTCTCCCACATTTCCCTCGGGGACCTGGGGTGGAGGTGTTGTAATACACCAGTCCCATGCAACCACAGATTGTGACGGTTCACGGACTCCCAGCTGATGTTGTGGAGTTATTTGTAAAATCTTTTGTTGTGCTTTTGGTTGCAATTCAGCCCCACATTCCTGATCGTTGGGCATCCGGTGCAGAGGGGTGTGGGCAAACTAGAGGGTCTGCTCCTCCACCTGAACATGTTGGCTATTAACAGGTCTGGGCTGTGGAGGGGGTGGGGTTTCATAGCTGCTGACCGCCCCTCATCCATGGCTACGTTCAGGCCCAAGTGTCCTTGGAGAGGCAGCACCAAAACTCTGTGCTTTTGGAGAGAGATGGGCACTGCAGGGTGGATTCTTTTATCACCCCTTCAAATTCAATTTTAGTTTAGCCCCTTTGCCACCTTTCGGTGCATTATCATTAATGGACATTGTATGTAAATTAATCAATTAGAAAACACGTGATTTATTGGTGGTTGTTATTTGATGAAAAATACCACAGGTGATTTGGTGATGGAAAATAAAGTGTTCGGTTCAGTTGTGTTTAAAAGCACTTCTTAATATTAAAAAAAGAGAATTCATTAGAAAAAAAATTGATTCCGCTTTTTGTATATTCCAACACCAGGCTAAACAGTCAATATAGAAAAGGTAGTTTTAAATAACTAGCTCTAACCTTTCCAAACCTATATTTGATTCCCCTAAATTATCTGGGAACCAAAAGACAGCCAGAATGCAGAAAAACTATAACTCAAATCTTGAAAATATTCAGTTTTTCTTGCCTCCACTTACTCTCTGGCAAAGAGAGTTCTACAGAGCAACAACCCTCAGGGAAAGGAAAAGAAAAAAGGCCTAATCTCCATTGTAAAGAGGAGAAGCTGTATTTTTAAACTGTATTCCTTGGTTCAAATCTCTCCCGCCAGGACAAACATCCTCCCTGACCCATCCTGTCAACTCCCCTCAAGCTCTTATACTTTTCAAAAAGATCATTAACAGCAAATGAAACCAGGGTACTTTCAAAAAGGAAAAATGCCCAGTTTGTTAGCAGTAGAGATTGAATTATAGCAAGCACAATATGATCTTATTGCGCTTTCACATTTATTAAAGTGCAAAGATATGGAGACACAAAGTAAACACTTGGTGTTCATGTACTTTCAGTATTAATACTAAGAAAGATGAGTCATTTGTACCGCAGGGAAATGAACATACATTTCAGTCTCTTTGACAAAAGTGAGGACTGCAGATGCTGAAAATCAGAGTCTAGATTAGAGTGGTGCTGGAAAAGCACAGCCGGTCAGGCAGCATCCGAGGAGCAGGAAAATCCACGTTTCAGGCAAAAGCCCTTCATCTCTCCACCCTGGAGGCTCCCTGCCTTCGGTCCTGATGAAGGGCTTTTGCCTGAATTTCAGTCTCTTTGCCCACCTGCTGTATTCAATATTCAGTGCCAAAAACAGAGGTCTTCTCCTCATCTCTGTGATGCTGCTGTTTTGTAAACAGTTGTCTTGAGTATAGTCTGGAATGGCTATGTATATATATATATATATATATATATATATGGCAAAGTCTGAAATCTGACATAACTTCCAGATAGTGTGCACAAACACATTTCTGCAGCACAACACATTAGATCTCATGCACCACCATGTAAATTGTGGCTGGGTGGAGTCAGAATGGGACACCTCCTTCAACAGCGAAGCTTTCTGCCTGATCCATGCCGCCCTAGGAAGAGAGTGCTGTAATTTGGTTGAGAGTTGATCGTTAGACATATCAGTTATTGGTGGAGTCCATACTTAGGTTGTTCCCAAGTGGTTATCCCGAGCTGGATTTCCACTACCAAAGTGTACAGTTCAAGCTGGGAAGTCTTCTGCCTCACAACATCCAATTCATGAGGAAGACCCAAGAATTTTTGGATCTTTGCTTTTTCAGAGGTTGGCAGGTGCAGGATAGAGCTGCCCCCAGAGGCAGTTCACAGGTAGGCACAGGACTGGCCAAGTGCAGGGTAAAAGGCCCATCTGAGTTCACTAGAGCTTTGTCCCATATATTTTACATTCTCTGGCCCATAGTTTTCACATTCCATCACCATCTACCTATTTTCTATGCCATGTCTATACTGCCATGCCAGCTAGCCCCTTCTTCCCATGCTAACTTCATGCCACGGTCAAGCCCAAAATGTGCTCCTCAGATACTGCTTGACATGTGTTTTTTTCCAGTGCCACACTTTATTGACTCATGCCAAGTGATGCCAACCATTGAAATAATTGTAAGGCTTTAGAAAATTAGTCAAGCATTCATAAAGTGCACTTAGGGATATTTTTAAGCAGGTAGCTCAGACCGTAACTTTGCTGTTTGTTTTAGCTAAGTGAATTAGCTGATCCAACTGCCAAGTTTTAAACAAACAGAATTTATTTACAAAATTACGAAATGAAGCACAACGAACAGAACTGGATGACTTATCCTATCTAAAACCTGACAGACTATCCCAACATACTGATGCTGTGCTGAAAATATTTGCAACAGTCCTAATGAACAGACTCCCTTAGCACAAAAAGTAAAAATGACACAAACTAGGCTTACAGGTCACAGGTCAGAAGGGCAGAAAGGGAGAGAGTAGGCAGCCTTTCTTCACACACACTGCTGCTGAACTGAACTAAAAACTCTAACCTAAACGAAGGCTAGCTCCACAGCTAGTTGATCACTCCCCTTTGTTAAAAATCACACAACACCAGGATATAGTCCAACAGTTTAACTGGAAGCACACTGGCTTTCAGAGCGCCGCTCCTTCATCAGGTGATTATGGAGAATGAATCACCTGATCACCTGATGAAGGAGCGGCGCGCCGAAAGCTAGTGTGCTTCCAATTAAACTGTTGGACCATAACCTGGTGTTGTGTGATTTTTAACTTTGTACACCCCAGTCCAACACCGGCATCTCCAAATCTTGATTATACTGCATTTTTTTAAGACATGAAAGGCTTAGGCTGGAGGCATTATCTGTTAGGGGTAAACAAAAAGTAAACCTTTCAAACCCATCCATTTGGAGCCTGGCCAATTACCTTCTCTCTGCAAAATAACTCAAGGGCATACTAACCTTGTAAAAGACCAACATTGTGATACATTGTCAAAATAGGGCTTTTATTAAAAAAATTAAAGTGACATCAGCCTCCTGATTGATTTTTTCTTTCTATAAAAGAAAAGGCTGGACATTTAAATAGATTTATCATGACAGTCACATTGACCATATTCACCTTGAGAGTGATTTTATGTCTGTTTCAAAAATGACGACTCCCACACTGTGGGTTAAGTTCCTTACTATAATTCAGAGGATTATAGGGAATTAAAAAGGTTTTGCTGAGTTTATATGTGAATCAAAGTCTACCTCATTTCTCCTTCTGACAAAACCTCAGAATTCTATAGCCCAGAGTCTTTTTACTGTCCATGTCTGATTATGTTTAAGAACTAGACAGACATTTTGTTTGCACTCTGAAGGAATTAAGGACAGTACAGATAAAGCACAACAGAACAGCTGAAGTAAAAGATTGTTCCATGCTCTCATTCTCACTGAGGTGTGAGAGGCCCCGGGTTCATATCCCGGACAAGCCAGTGTTTCTTAATGACGTGGCATGGTGGCTCAGTGGTTAGCACTGGTGCCTTACAGCACCAGGGTCCTGGGTTTGATTCCAACCTCGGGTGACTGTTTGTGTGGGGTTTACATATTCTCCCCATGTCTGTGTGGAGTTCCTCTGGGTGCCCTGGTTTCCTCCCACAATCCAAAGATGTGCAGGTTAACTGAATTGGCCATGCTTAAATTGTCAATTACGTGCATTAGTCAGACGGGAAAAAGGTGGGTTACTCTTCAGCGGGTCGGTGTGGTCCCCTTGGGCCGAAGGGCCTGTTTCCACACTGTAAGGAATCTAATCATGGAACAGTCACATGACCTCCTATGATTTCTTATGTTTGATTTATGACTCTGCTTCTCACTCATTCCTACATATTGCAAGGTAAGTGATATATTTGAATTATTGATTTATGCACATGTATTTTGATAGAGAGAAATGTTTGGATCTCACAGGCAGTGAGGGCTCCACATATTGGAGACAGTTAAGTCCTCCTCCTCATGTGCTGAGGGTGTGGTAAGCAATGCTGCCTCATTTACTGAGAGAATCTGGACTGTGGTCCTTTGTGTACATTAATAATGGATTATATATCATTGCAATTAATCTGAGTTTGCTGACATCAATCTGCAGAAGATGTAAAAATTCTAAGTTTTGTGAGATGATAACATGTTACAAACTCTTGTCACCAATGATGTCATTGCAATAATACAGCATGCTCTGCTCTATACATTTTGAAAAGTTGATTGATTTATTTTTATTCAATGGAGGAAGAAACAAAGAATTTCAACACTCTGTGACAAGACAACAGAGGGAGCTAACAAGATGCGAACTAGGTGATTGGGATTCAGTGACAGGTTTATCCTTTAAACAGCATTTTTTCATGTAGGGTATGAAATATTACGCAACCAGTCAGCAACAAAAACCAGGTGGCTAAATGGCAACAGAACAGTGACAGACAGTTAGCAATAGACAGCAATTGATCAGACCGCAACACAGTGCAGCAAATGAAAAATGCTGGAGAAAGTCAGCATCTTTGGAGAGAGAAATCAAGTTCATATATCAAGTCAGAATGGAAGAGGATCATACTGTACTTACAGTGTTAACTCAGTTTCTCTCTTTACAGCTGTTTCCAGACCATTAGAGTTTCTGCAGCATTTTCCCCAATTGCTTTAGATTTCCACCATTGTCAGTGTTTTTACAGGATTGCTAAGTCTGGCCGAGTGCAGTTTGTCAGACAATAAAAGACACTAGACATTGCAAATGGTAATAGATATTGTTTATTAGATGAATCTCCTCAGCACTGCTGCATGTCACCAAGGAGGCAAATGATCAGAACATTTTAAAAAAGTTACATTAATTGTAGAGATGGGGAAAGGGGTGTTTGACTCACAGCCAAAAATCATCCAATCAGGTAATGAAGAATTTCTTCATTCTCTTTTTGGCTGAGGAAGAAAGCACACTGTGTCTTGTCTTCATCTCAACTCCACTTTGTGCCTGCTCTCCCTAACCCTTCAACCCATTACTAATTAAAAACCTGTCTGTCTCCTTCTATTTGCTCAATGTCCCAGCATCCACTGCATTCTAGGGGTAGTGAATTCCACAGATTCCTGACCTTTTGAAAGAAATAATTTCTCCTCATTTCTGCTTTAAATCTGCTTCCCCTTATCCTAAAGCTAAGGACCTCTCATTCTACCTTGACCCACAAGAAGGGGCATCTTGTCTACTGGCACCACTCCCCACCTCTTCCTCCTTGATGACTGCATTGGTGCCACCTCGTGCTCCCGCGAGGAGGTTGAGCAATTCATCAACTTCACCAACACATTCCACCCTGACCTTAAATTTACCTGGACCATCTCTGACACCACCCGCCCCTTCCTGGACCTCTCCATCTCCATTAATGATGACCGACTTGATACCGACATTTTTTACAAACCCACCGACTCCCACAGCTACCTGGATTACACCTCTTCCCACCCTACCTCTTGCAAAAATGCCATCCCGTATTCCCAATTCCTCCGCCTCCGCCGTATCAACTCCCAGGAGGAGCGGTTCCACCATAAAACACACCAGATGGCCTCCTTCTTTAAAGAC